>NC_059453.1:2752500-2892500 GCF_905237065.1 Salmo salar
GGGAAAAACCTCAGTTAATCCACCCGGTAATTAACAATTAAGTAATTACGTTACAGTATCACAACTAAGACACATTAAGTCACGGTCTGTCCCGTTAAAAGACACAGGCTCTGTCCCGTTAAAGACACCGGCTCTGTCCCGTTAAAGACACCGGCTCTGTCCCAATAATGACACCGGCTCTGTCCCGTTAAAGACAAAGGCTCTGTCCCGTTAAAAACACCGGCTCTGTCCCGTTAAAGACACCGGCTCTGTCCCATTAAAAACACCGGCTCTGTCCTGTTAAAAGACACCGGCTCTGTCCCATTAAAAGACACCGGGTCTGTCCCAATAATGACACCGGCTCTGTCCCATTAAAGACAAAGGCTCTGTCCCGTTAAAAACACCGGCTCTGTCCCAATAATGACACCGGCTCTGTCCCGTTAAAGACACCGGCTCTGTCCCGTTAAAGACAAAGGCTCTGTCCCGTTAAAAACACCGGCTCTGTCCCGTTAAAGACACCGGCTCTGTCCCATTAAAAACACCGGCTCTGTCCTGTTAAAAGACACCGGCTCTGTCCCATTAAAAGACACCGGGTCTGTCCCAATAATGACACCGGCTCTGTCCCAATAAAGACAAAGGCTCTGTCCCGTTAAAAACACCGGCTCTGTCCCGTTAAAGACACCGGCTCTGTCCCGTTAAAGACACCGGCTCTGTCCCGTTAAAGACACCGGCTCTGTCCCGTTAAAAGACACCGGCTCTGTCCCGTTAAAAGACACCGGCTCTGTCCCGTTAAAAGACACCGTCTCTGTCCCGTTAAAAGACACCGGCTCTGTCCCGTTAAAGACACCGGCTCTGTCCCGTTAAAAACACCGGCTCTGTCCCGTTAAAGACACCGGCTCTGTCACGTGAACCTGTTGGGGCTAGGGGGCAGTATTGAGAATTTTGAAAAAAATATGTTCCCATTTTTAACTGCCTCCTACACCAACTCAGAAGCTAGAATATGCATATTATTGTTCAGGTTTGGATAGAAAACACTCTGAATTTTCTAAAACTGTTTGAATGGTGTCTGTAAGTATAACAGAACTCATATGGCAGTCAAAACCCTGAGACAAATTCTGACAGGAAGTGGATACCTGATGTGTTGAATTACCTTTAAGCCTATGCCATTGAAACACACAGGGGCGTATTAATCGTTGAGCACTTCCTATGGCTTCCACTAGATGTCGCCAGTCTTTACAAAGTGTTTTGAGTCTTATACTGTGAGATCTGACCGAACAAGAGCCTTGGAACGGTGGTGGCCAATTACACTCTGGCGCGCGAGTTCATGTTGGGTACTCTCGTTCCAATACGTTTTAAAAGAGAATGCAATCGTCAGCCTTGAATATTATTCATGTTCTGGTTAAAAAAGGCAATAATGATTTATGCTATACAACATTTGACATGTTTGAACGAACGTAAATATTTTTTTCCCCCTCGTTCATGAAGACAAGTCCGGCGGGCATAGATCATGTGCTAACAACACAGAGCTTTTTGGACATAAATTATGAGCATTTTCGAACAAAACTACATTTGTTATGGACCTGGGATTCCTGGAAGTGACATCTGATGAAGAGAATCAAAGGTAATGGATAATTTACATAGTATTTTCGATTTTAGATCTCTCCAACATGGCGGTTAGTCTGTATCGCAAAGCGTATTTTTCTGGGCGCAGTGCTCAGATTATTGCAAAGTGTGATTTCCCAGTAAGGTTATTTTTAAATCTGGCAATCCGGTTGCGTTCAAGAGATGTAAATCTATAATTCTTTGAATGACAATATAATATTTTACCAATGTTTTCGAATAGTAATTATTTAATTTGTTGTGCTGATTTGACTGGCGGTATTGGAGGGAAAAGATTTCCTCAACATCAACGCCATAGTAAAACGCTGTTTTTGGATATAAATATGAACTTGATAGAACAAAAAATCCATGTATTGTCTAACATAATGTCCTAGGAGTGTCATCTGATGGAGATTGTCAAAGGTTAGTGCATAATTTTAGCTGGTTTTCTGCTTTTGGTGACGCCTGTCTTTGAATTGACAAAACATTACACACAGCTATTGTCAATGTACTCTCCTAACATAATCTAACTTTATGCTTTCGCCGTAAAGCCTTTTTGAAATCGGACAACGTGGTTAGATTAAGGAGATGTTTATCTTTCAAAGGGTGTAAGATAGTTAGTTGTACGTTTGAGAAATTTGAATTATGACATTTAATTGTTTTCAAATTTGGCGCTCTTGATATTTCACCTGTTGTTGATAGGGTGTACCAGGGGTGGGACGCTTGCGTCCCACATAGCCCATAGAGGTTAAAGACACCGGCTCTGTCCCGTTAAAAGACACCGTCTCTGTCCCGTTTAAAGACACCGGCTCTGTCCCGTTAAAAGACACCGTCTCTGTCCCGTTAAAAGACACCGGCTCTGTCCCGTTAAAGACACCGGCTCTGTCCCGTTAAAGACACTGGCTCTGTCCCGTTAAAGACACCGGCTCTGTCCCGTTAAAGACACCGGCTCTGTCCCGTTAAAAACACCGGCTCTGTCCCGTTAAAAACACCGGCTCTGCCCCGTTAAAAACACCGGCTCTGTCCCGTTAAAGACACCGGCTCTGTCCCGTTAACCTCTTACATCTAGACGTTCCGCTAGCGGAACACCGCTCCAATATCCAATGATAGGGCGTGGCGCGAAATACAAACTCCTCAAAAATCCGAAAACTTCCATTTTTCAAACATATGACTATTTTACACCATTTTAAAGACAAGACTCTCCTTTATCTAACCACACTGTCCGATTTCAAAAAGGCTTTACAACGAAAGCAAAACATTAGATTATGTCAGCAGAGTACCCAGCCAGAAATAATCAGACACCCATTTTTCAAGCTAGCATATAATGTCACAAAAACCAAAACCACAGCTAAATGCAGCACTAACCTTTCATGATCTTCATCAGATGACACTCCTAGGACATTATGTTATACAATACATGTATGTTTTGTTCAATCAAGTACATACTTATATCAAAAAACAGCCTTTACATTAGCATGTGACGTTCAGAACTAGCATTCCCACCGAACACTTCCGGTGAATTTACTAAATTACTCACGATAAACGTTCACAAAAAACATAACAATTATTTTAAGAATTATAGATACAGAACTCCTTTATGCAATCGCAGTGTCCGATTTTAAAATAGCTTTTCGGTGAAACCACATTTTCGGTGAAAGCATATTCTGAGTAGATAGCTCACCATCACGGGCTAGCTAATTGGACACCCACCAAGTTTGGTACTCTCCAAACTCAGATTTACTATAAGAAAAATGTTATTACCTTTGCTGTTCTTCGTCAGAATGCACTCCCAGGACTTCTACTTCAACAACAAATGTTGGTTTGGTTCCAAATAATCCATAGTTATATCCAAATAGCGGCGTTTTGTTCGTGCGTTCAAGACACTATCCGAAGGGTAACGAAGGGTGACGCGCGGACGCGTATCGCGACAAAAAATTTCAAAATATTCCATTACCGTACTTCGAAGCATGTCAAACGCTGTTTAAAATAAATTTTTATGCAATTTTTCTCGTAAAATAGCGATAATATTCCGACCGGGAGTCGTTGTTTTCGTTCAAAGACTGAAAAAGTAAAATGGACTCGTCACGTGCACGCGCGCACCCGTCTCATTGTTCTCAGATCGACCACTTTCCAAATGCGCTACTGTTTTTCAGCCAGTAACTGCAGAGTCATCATTCAACGTTCTGGCGCCTTCTGAGAGCCTATGGGAGCCTTAGAAAGTGTCACATTACAGCAGAGATTCTCTGTTTTGGATAGAGATGACAAAGAAGGCCAAGAAATGGTCAGACAGGGTACTTCCTGTACAGAATCTTCTCAGGTTTTGGCCTGCCATTTGAGTTCTGTTATACTCACAGACACCATTCAAACAGTTTTAAAAACTTTGGAGTGTTTTCTATCCAAAGCTACTAATTATATGCATATTCTAGTTTCTGGGCAGGAGTAATAACCAGATTAAATCGGGTACGTTTTTTATCCGTCCATGAAAATACTGCCCCCTATCCATAACAAGTTAAAGACACCGGCTCTGTCCCGTTAAAGACACCGGCTCTGTCCCGTTAAAGACACCGGCTCTGTCCCGTTAAAGACACCGGCTCTGTCCCGTTAAAAGACACCGGCTCTGTCCCGTTAAAAGACACCGGCTCTGTCCCGTTAAAGACACCGGCTCTGTCCGTTAAAAACGGGACTCTGGTAGATGGACATCTGTTAAAGAGACTCTCTGGTAGATGGACATCTGTTAAAGAGACACTCTGGTAGATGGACATCTGTTAAAGAGACACTCTGGTAGATGGACATCTGTTAAAGAGACACTCTCTGGTAGATGGACATCTGTTAAAGAGACACTCTGGTAGATGGACATCTGTTAAAGACTACACTCTGGTAGATGGACATCTGTTAAAGAGACACTCTGGTAGATGGACATCTGTTAAAGAGACACTCTGGTAGATGGACATCTGTTAAAGAGACACTCTCTGGTAGATGGACATCTGTTAAAGAGACACTCTGGTAGATGGACATCTGTTAGAGAGACACTCTGGTAGATGGACATCTGTTAAAGAGACACTCTGGTAGATGGACATCTGTTAAAGAGACACTCTCTGGTAGATGGACATCTGTTAAAGAGACACTCTGGTAGATGGACATCTGTTAAAGACTACACTCTGGTAGATGGACATCTGTTAAAGAGACACTCTGGTAGATGGACATCTGTTAAAGAGACACTCTGGTAGATGGACATCTGTTAAAGAGACACTCTCTGGTAGATGGACATCTGTTAAAGAGACACTCTGGTAGATGGACATCTGTTAGAGAGACACTCTGGTAGATGGACATCTGTTAAAGAGACTCTCTGGTGGATGGACATCTGTTAAAGAGACACTCTGGTAGATGGACAACTGTTAAAGAGACAGTCTCTGGTAGATGGACATCTGTTAAAGACTCTCTGGTAGATGGACATCTGTTAAAGACACTCTCTGGTAGATGGACATCTGTTAAAGACACTCTCTGGTATATGGACATCTGTTAAAGACTACACTTCCAGTTCATCTGATATGACTGGGAGAATTACAGACTGTGAGTTTCAGAGGAAACTTTTAAAGGGCCCAACAGTAGCCATTTTGTTTTTTTAAATCTAAAACATCAAATCATTTCCAGGGGAAACAATTAAGTACTTTACTGTGATTGTTTTCAATTTAAAATGGTCATAAAAAGAAACTAAAATAAATGTGTTTATTCGAAAAATAGCAATTTCTCAAGCAAGAATTCAAAACTAGCTGTTATTGGCTGAGTCGTTTGGAACTCTCTTTCCTATTGGTCTATGAACTCATTTACCACTTGGTGATGTCATCAGTTAGCACAAAAAATTCCATCGCACCAAAACAGGCTGAAAATTTCAAAAAAACTACTCTTCAAAACATCTCTTACACTAAAAGGGCATTATTATTATCATAATTTCCACAATTTCAAAGTATTATTCCAACCTCATAGTGTGGAAATGAATATATAAAAACTGGAGGAAAAAAAACACGGTTTGGATTATCTAACACAAACAAAAACAAAAACAAAACTGGGTCTTTAAACAGTCCACTTCTAACTGACGATGGTCGAGCTGGTTGGAACAGACTGGGCCAAAGACAAACATGTCCACAAATGAATGCCGAATGAACATGTATATCACATGAACCTGAAGACAGGGAAATATTCCAGACTGTGAGAGGTTGAGGTAAAGAAGTACAACTTGGCTAATGATTTCTATTATTCTACTGTGATAGGTGAGGTAAAGAGGTACAACTTGACTAATGATGACTATTATTCTACTGTGAGAGGTAAGGTAAAGAGGGACAACTTGGCTAATGATTTCTATTATTCTACTGTGATAGGTGAGGTAAAGAGGTACAACTTGACTAATGATGACTATTATTCTACTGTGAGAGGTGAGGTAAAGAGGTACAACTTCAGACTGATAGACTATTATTCTACTGAGAGAGGTGAGGTAAAGAGGTACAACTTTTGACTGATAGACTATTATTCTACTCTGAGAGGTAAGGTAAAGAGGGACAACTTGACTAATGATGACTATTATTCTACTGTGAGAGGTGAGGTAAAGAGGTACAACTTGACTAATGATGAGACTATTATACTACTGAGAGAGGTGAGGTAAAGAGGTACAACTTTTGACTAATGATGACTATTATTCTACTGTGAGAGGTGAGGTAAAGAGGTACAACTTGACTAATGATGACTATTATTCTACTGTGAGAGGTGAGGTAAAGAGGGACAACTTGACTAATGATGACTATTATTCTACTGTGAGAGGTGAGGTAAAGAGGTACAACTTGACTAATGATGAGACTATTATTCTACTGAGAGAGGTGAGGTAAAGAAGTACAACTTGAGACTAATGATGACTATTATTCTACTGAGAGAGGTGAGATAAAGAGGTACAACTTTAGACTGATGATGACTGTTATTCTACTGTGAGAGGTGAGGTAAAGAGGTACTACTTTAGACTGATTGACTATTATTCTACTGAGAGAGGTGAGGTAAAGAGGTACAACTTTAGACTAATGATGACTATTATTCTACTGTGAGAGGTGAGGTAAAGAGGTACAACTTTAGACTGATAGACTATTATTCTACTGAGAGAGGTGAGGTAAAGAGGTACAACTTCTGACTGATAGACTATTATTCTACTGTGAGAGGTGAGGGAAAGAGGTACAACTTTAGACTGATAGACTATTATTTTACTGAGAGAGGTGAGGTAAAGAGGTACAACTTTAGACTAATGATGACTATTATTCTACTGAGAGAAGTGAGGTAAAGAGGTACAACTTGAGAATAATGATTACTATTATTCTACTGTGAGAGGTGAGGTAAAGAGGTACAACTTTAGACTGATAGACTATTATTCTACTGTGAGAGGTGAGGTAAAGAGGTACAACTTCAGACTGATAGACTATTATTCTACTGAGAGAGGTGAGGTAAAGAGGTACAACTTTAGACTGATAGACTATTATTCTACTGTGAGAGGTGAGGTAAAGAGGTACAACTTTAGACTGATAGACTATTATTCTACTGAGAGAGGTGAGGTATAGAGGTACAACTTTAGACTGATAGACTATTATTCTACTGAGAGAGGTGAGGTAAAGAGGTACAACTTGACTAATGGTGACTACTATTCTGCTGTGAGAGGTGAGGTAAAGAGGTACAACTTTTGACTGATAGACTATTATTCTACTGTGAGTGGTGAGGTAAAGAGGTACAACTTGAGACTAATGATGACTATTATTCTACTGTGAGAGGTGAGGTAAAGAGGTACAACTTGAGACAAATGATGACTATTATTCTACTGAGAGAGGTGAGGTAAAGAGGTACAACTTGAGACTAATGATGACTATTATTCTACTGTGAGAGGTGAGGTAAAGAGGTACAACTTGACTAATGATGACTGTTATTCTACTGAGAGAGGTGAGGTAAAGAGGTACAACTTTATACTAATGATGACTATTATTCTACTGTGAGAGGTGAGGTAAAGAGGTACAACTTGAGACTGATAGACTATTATTCTACTGAGAGAGGTGAGGTAAAGAGGTACAACTTTTGACTGATAGACTATTATTCTACTGTGAGAGGTGAGGTAAAGAGGTACAACTTTAGACTGATAGACTATTATTCTACTGAGAGAGGTGAGGTAAAGAGGTACAACTTTAGACTGATAGACTATTATTCTACTGAGAGAGGTGAGGTAAAGAGGTACAACTTGACTAATGATGACTTATTCTACTGAGAGAGGTGAGGTAAAGAGGTACAACTTTAGACTGATAGACTATTATTCTACTGAGAGAGGTGAGGTAAAGAGGTACAACTTTAGACTGATAGACTATTATTCTACTGTGAGAGATGAGGTAAAGAGGTACAACTTGACTAATGATGACTGTTATTCTACTGAGAGAGGTGAGGTAAAGAGGTACAAATTGACTAATGATGACTTATTCTACTGAGAGAGGTGAGGTAAAGAGGTACAACTTTAGACTGATAGACTATTATTCTACTGAGAGAGGTGAGGTAAAGAGGTACAACTTTAGACTGATAGACTATTATGCTACTGAGACAGGTGAGGTAAAGAGGTACAACTTTAGACTGATAGACTATTATTCTACTGTGAGAGGTGAGGTAAAGAGGTACAACTTGACTAATGATGACTATTATTCTACTGTGAGAGGTGAGGTATAGAGGTACAACTTTAGACTGATAGACTATTATTCTACTGAGAGAGGTGAGGTAAAGAGGTACAACTTTAGACTGATAGACTATTATTCTACTGTGAGAGGTGAGGTAAAGAGGTACAACTTTAGACTGATAGACTATTATTCTACTGAGAGAGGTGAGGTAAAGAGGTACAACTTTAGACTGATAGACTATTATTCTACTGAGAGAGTTGAGGTAAAGAGGTACAACTTGACTAATGATGAATTATTCTACTGTGAGAGGTGAGGTAAAGAGGTACAACTTCAGACTGATAGACGATTATTCTACTGAGAGAGGTGAGGTAAAGAGGTACAACTTTTGACTGATAGACTATTATTCTACTGTGAGAGGTGAGGTAAAGAGGGACAACTTGACTAATGATGACTATTATTCTACTGTGAGAGGTGAGGTAAAGAGGTACAACTTCACTAATGATGACTATTATTCTACTGTGAGAGGTGAGGTAAAGAAGTACAACTTCAGACTGATACACTATTATTCTACTGTGAGAGGTGAGGTAAAGAGGTACAACTTCTGACTGATAGACTATTATTCTACTGTGAGAGGTGAGGTAAAGAGGTACAACTTTAGACTGATAGACTATTATTTTACTGAGAGAGGTGAGGTAAAGAGGTACAACTTTAGACTAATGATGACTATTATTCTACTGAGAGAAGTGAGGTAAAGAGGTACAACTTGAGAATAATGATTACTATTATTCTACTGTGAGAGGTGAGGTAAAGAGGTACAACTTTAGACTGATAGACTATTATTCTACTGTGAGAGGTGAGGTAAAGAGGTACAACTTCAGACTGATAGACTATTATTCTACTGAGAGAGGTGAGGTAAAGAGGTACAACTTTAGACTGATAGACTATTATTCTACTGTGAGAGGTGAGGTAAAGAGGTACAACTTTAGACTGATAGACTATTATTCTACTGAGAGAGGTGAGGTATAGAGGTACAACTTTAGACTGATAGACTATTATTCTACTGAGAGAGGTGAGGTAAAGAGGTACAACTTGACTAATGGTGACTACTATTCTGCTGTGAGAGGTGAGGTAAAGAGGTACAACTTTTGACTGATAGACTATTATTCTACTGTGAGAGGTGAGGTAAAGAGGTACAACTTGAGACTAATGATGACTATTATTCTACTGTGAGAGGTGAGGTAAAGAGGTACAACTTGAGACTAATGATGACTATTATTCTACTGAGAGAGGTGAGGTAAAGAGGTACAACTTGAGACTAATGATGACTATTATTCTACTGTGAGAGGTGAGGTAAAGAGGTACAACTTGACTAATGATGACTGTTATTCTACTGAGAGAGGTGAGGTAAAGAGGTACAACTTTATACTAATGATGACTATTATTCTACTGTGAGAGGTGAGGTAAAGAGGTACAACTTGAGACTGATAGACTATTATTCTACTGAGAGAGGTGAGGTAAAGAGGTACAACTTTTGACTGATAGACTATTATTCTACTGTGAGAGGTGAGGTAAAGAGGTACAACTTTAGACTGATAGACTATTATTCTACTGAGAGAGGTGAGGTAAAGAGGTACAACTTTAGACTGATAGACTATTATTCTACTGAGAGAGGTGAGGTAAAGAGGTACAACTTGACTAATGATGACTTATTCTACTGAGAGAGGTGAGGTAAAGAGGTACAACTTTAGACTGATAGACTATTATTCTACTGAGAGAGGTGAGGTAAAGAGGTACAACTTTAGACTGATAGACTATTATTCTACTGTGAGAGATGAGGTAAAGAGGTACAACTTGACTAATGATGACTGTTATTCTACTGAGAGAGGTGAGGTAAAGAGGTACAAATTGACTAATGATGACTTATTCTACTGAGAGAGGTGAGGTAAAGAGGTACAACTTTAGACTGATAGACTATTATTCTACTGAGAGAGGTGAGGTAAAGAGGTACAACTTTAGACTGATAGACTGTTATGCTACTGAGAGAGGTGAGGTAAAGAGGTACAACTTTAGACTGATAGACTATTATTCTACTGTGAGAGGTGAGGTAAAGAGGTACAACTTGACTAATGATGACTATTATTCTACTGTGAGAGGTGAGGTATAGAGGTACAACTTTAGACTGATAGACTATTATTCTACTGAGAGAGGTGAGGTAAAGAGGTACAACTTTAGACTGATAGACTATTATTCTACTGTGAGAGGTGAGGTAAAGAGGTACAACTTTAGACTGATAGACTATTATTCTACTGAGAGAGGTGAGGTAAAGAGGTACAACTTTAGACTGATAGACTATTATTCTACTGAGAGAGTTGAGGTAAAGAGGTACAACTTGACTAATGATGAATTATTCTACTGAGAGAGTTGAGGTAAAGAGGTACAACTTGACTAATGATGAATTATTCTACTGTGAGAGGTGAGGTAAAGAGGTACAACTTCAGACTGATAGACTATTATTCTACTGAGAGAGGTGAGGTAAAGAGGTACAACTTTTGACTGATAGACTATTATTCTACTGTGAGAGGTAAGGTAAAGAGGGACAACTTGACTAATGATGACTATTATTCTACTGTGAGAGGTGAGGTAAAGAGGTACAACTTCACTAATGATGACTATTATTCTACTGTGAGAGGTGAGGTAAAGAAGTACAACTTCAGACTGATACACTATTATTCTACTGTGAGAGGTGAGGTAAAGAGGTACAACTTTAGACTAATGATGACTATTATTCTACTGTGAGAGGTGAGGTAAAGAGGTACAACTTGACTAATGATGACTATTATTCTACTGTGAGAGGTGAGGTAAAGAGGGACAACTTGACTAATGATGACTATTATTCTACTGTGAGAGGTGAGGTAAAGAGGTACAACTTGACTAATGATGACTATTATTCTACTGTTAGAGGTGAGGTAAAGAGGTACAACTTTAGACTAATGATGACTAATATTCTACTGAGAGAGGTGAGGTAAAGAGGTACAACTTTAGACTAATGATGACTATTATTCTACTGAGAGAGGTGAGGTAAAGAGGTACAACTTTAGACTGATGATGACTATTATTCTACTGTGAGAGGTGAGGTAAAGATGTACTACTTTAGACTGATTGACTATTATTCTACTGAGAGAGGTGAGGTAAAGAGGTACAACTTTAGACTAATGATGACTATTATTCTACTGTGAGAGGTGAGGTAAAGAGGTACAACTTTAGACTGATAGACTATTATTCTACTGAGAGAGGTGAGGTAAAGAGGTACAACTTTAGACTGATAGACTATTATGCTACTGAGAGAGGTGAGGTAAAGAGGTACAACTTTAGACTGATAGACTATTATTCTACTGTGAGAGGTGAGGTAAAGAGGTACAACTTGACTAATGATGACTATTATTCTACTGTGAGAGGTGAGGTATAGAGGTACAACTTTAGACTGATAGACTATTATTCTACTGAGAGAGGTGAGGTAAAGAGGTACAACTTTTGACTGATAGACTATTATTCTACTGTGAGAGGTAAGGTAAAGAGGGACAACTTGACTAATGATGACTATTATTCTACTGTGAGAGGTGAGGTAAAGAGGTACAACTTCACTAATGATGACTATTATTCTACTGTGAGAGGTGAGGTAAAGAAGTACAACTTCAGACTGATACACTATTATTCTACTGTGAGAGGTGAGGTAAAGAGGTACAACTTTAGACTAATGATCACTATTATTCTACTGTGAGAGGTGAGGTAAAGAGGTACAACTTGACTAATGATGACTATTATTCTACTGTGAGAGGTGAGGTAAAGAGGTACAACTTGACTAATGATGACTATTATTCTACTGTGAGAGGTGAGGTAAAGAGGTACAACTTGACTAATGATGACTATTATTCTACTGTGAGAGGTGAGGTAAAGAGGTACAACTTGAGACTAATGATGACCATTATTCTGCTGTGAGAGGTGAGGTAAAGAGGTACAACTTTAGACTAATGATGACTATTATTCTACTGAGAGAGGTGAGGTAAAGAGGTACAACTTTAGACTGATGATGACTATTATTCTACTGTGAGAGGTGAGGTAAAGATGTACTACTTTAGACTGATTGACTATTATTCTACTGAGAGAGGTGAGGTAAAGAGGTACAACTTTAGACTAATGATGACTATTATTCTACTGTGAGAGGTGAGGTAAAGAGGTACAACTTTAGACTGATAGACTATTATTCTACTGAGAGAGGTGAGGTAAAGATGTACAACTTCTGACTGATAGACTATTATTCTACTGTGAGAGGTGAGGTAAAGAGGTACAACTTTAGACTGATAGACTATTATTTGACTGAGAGAGGTGAGGTAAAGAGGTACAACTTTAGACTAATGATGACTATTATTCTACTGAGAGAGGTGAGGTAAAGAGGTACAACTTGAGACTAATGATTACTATTATTCTACTGAGAGAGGTGAGGTAAAGAGGTACAACTTTATACTAATGATGACTATTATTCTACTGTGAGAGGTGAGGTAAAGAGGTACAACTTGAGACTGATAGACTATTATTCTACTGAGAGAGGTGAGGTAAAGAGGTACAACTTTTGACTCATAGACTATTATTCTACTGTGAGAGGTGAGGTAAAGAGGTACAACTTTAGACTGATAGACTATTATTCTACTGAGAGAGGTGAGGTAAAGAGGTACAACTTTAGACTGATAGACTATTATTTTACTGAGAGAGGTGAGGTAAAGAGGTACAACTTGACTAATGATGACTTATTCTACTGAGAGAGGTGAGGTAAAGAGGTACAACTTTAGACTGATAGACTATTATTCTACTGAGAGAGGTGAGGTAAAGAGGTACAACTTTAGACTGATAGACTATTATTCTACTGTGAGAGATGAGGTAAAGAGGTACAAATTGACTAATGATGACTTATTCTACTGAGAGAGGTGAGGTAAAGAGGTACAACTTTAGACTGATAGACTATTATTCTACTGAGGGAGGTGAGGTAAAGAGGTACAACTTTAGACTGATAGACTATTATGCTACTGAGAGAGGTGAGGTAAAGAGGTACAACTTTAGACTGATAGACTATTATTCTACTGTGAGAGGTAAGGTAAAGAGGGACAACTTGACTAATGATGACTATTATTCTACTGTGAGAGGTGAGGTATAGAGGTACAACTTTAGACTGATAGACTATTATTCTACTGAGAGAGGTGAGGTAAAGAGGTACAACTTTTGACTGATAGACTATTATTCTACTGTGAGAGGTAAGGTAAAGAGGGACAACTTGACTAATGATGACTATTATTCTACTGTGAGAGGTGAGGTAAAGAGGTACAACTTGACTAATGATGACTATTATTCTACTGTTAGAGGTGAGGTAAAGAGGTACAACTTTAGACTAATGATGACTAATATTCTACTGAGAGAGGTGAGGTAAAGAGGTACAACTTTAGACTAATGATGACTATTATTCTACTGAGAGAGGTGAGGTAAAGAGGTACAACTTTAGACTGATGATGACTATTATTCTACTGTGAGAGGTGAGGTAAAGATGTACTACTTTAGACTGATTGACTATTATTCTACTGAGAGAGGTGAGGTAAAGAGGTACAACTTTAGACTAATGATGACTATTATTCTACTGTGAGAGGTGAGGTAAAGAGGTACAACTTTAGACTGATAGACTATTATTCTACTGAGAGAGGTGAGGTAAAGAGGTACAACTTTAGACTGATAGACTATTATGCTACTGAGAGAGGTGAGGTAAAGAGGTACAACTTTAGACTGATAGACTATTATTCTACTGTGAGAGGTGAGGTAAAGAGGTACAACTTGACTAATGATGACTATTATTCTACTGTGAGAGGTGAGGTATAGAGGTACAACTTTAGACTGATAGACTATTATTCTACTGAGAGAGGTGAGGTAAAGAGGTACAACTTTTGACTGATAGACTATTATTCTACTGTGAGAGGTAAGGTAAAGAGGGACAACTTGACTAATGATGACTATTATTCTACTGTGAGAGGTGAGGTAAAGAGGTACAACTTCACTAATGATGACTATTATTCTACTGTGAGAGGTGAGGTAAAGAAGTACAACTTCAGACTGATACACTATTATTCTACTGTGAGAGGTGAGGTAAAGAGGTACAACTTTAGACTAATGATCACTATTATTCTACTGTGAGAGGTGAGGTAAAGAGGTACAACTTGACTAATGATGACTATTATTCTACTGTGAGAGGTGAGGTAAAGAGGGACAACTTGACTAATGATGACTATTATTCTACTGTGAGAGGTGAGGTAAAGAGGTACAACTTGACTAATGATGACTATTATTCTACTGTGAGAGGTGAGGTAAAGAGGTACAACTTGAGACTAATGATGACCATTATTCTGCTGTGAGAGGTGAGGTAAAGAGGTACAACTTTAGACTAATGATGACTATTATTCTACTGAGAGAGGTGAGGTAAAGAGGTACAACTTTAGACTGATGATGACTATTATTCTACTGTGAGAGGTGAGGTAAAGATGTACTACTTTAGACTGATTGACTATTATTCTACTGAGAGAGGTGAGGTAAAGAGGTACAACTTTAGACTAATGATGACTATTATTCTACTGTGAGAGGTGAGGTAAAGAGGTACAACTTTAGACTGATAGACTATTATTCTACTGAGAGAGGTGAGGTAAAGATGTACAACTTCTGACTGATAGACTATTATTCTACTGTGAGAGGTGAGGTAAAGAGGTACAACTTTAGACTGATAGACTATTATTTGACTGAGAGAGGTGAGGTAAAGAGGTACAACTTTAGACTAATGATGACTATTATTCTACTGAGAGAGGTGAGGTAAAGAGGTACAACTTGAGACTAATGATTACTATTATTCTACTGAGAGAGGTGAGGTAAAGAGGTACAACTTTTGACTGATAGACTATTATTCTACTGTGAGAGGTGAGGTAAAGAGGTACAACTTTAGACTGATAGACTATTATTCTACTGAGAGAGGTGAGGTAAAGAGGTACAACTTTAGACTGATAGACTATTATTTTACTGAGAGAGGTGAGGTAAAGAGGTACAACTTGACTAATGATGACTTATTCTACTGAGAGAGGTGAGGTAAAGAGGTACAACTTTAGACTGATAGACTATTATTCTACTGAGAGAGGTGAGGTAAAGAGGTACAACTTTAGACTGATAGACTATTATTCTACTGTGAGAGATGAGGTAAAGAGGTACAAATTGACTAATGATGACTTATTCTACTGAGAGAGGTGAGGTAAAGAGGTACAACTTTAGACTGATAGACTATTATTCTACTGAGGGAGGTGAGGTAAAGAGGTACAACTTTAGACTGATAGACTATTATGCTACTGAGAGAGGTGAGGTAAAGAGGTACAACTTTAGACTGATAGACTATTATTCTACTGTGAGAGGTAAGGTAAAGAGGGACAACTTGACTAATGATGACTATTATTCTACTGTGAGAGGTGAGGTATAGAGGTACAACTTTAGACTGATAGACTATTATTCTACTGAGAGAGGTGAGGTAAAGAGGTACAACTTTTGACTGATAGACTATTATTCTACTGTGAGAGGTAAGGTAAAGAGGGACAACTTGACTAATGATGACTATTATTCTACTGTGAGAGGTGAGGTAAAGAGGTACAACTTCACTAATGATGACTATTATTCTACTGTGAGAGGTGAGGTAAAGAAGTACAACTTCAGACTGATACACTATTATTCTACTGTGAGAGGTGAGGTAAAGAGGTACAACTTTAGACTAATGATGACTATTATTCTACTGTGAGAGGTGAGGTAAAGAGGTACAACTTGACTAATGATGACTATTATTCTACTGTGAGAGGTGAGGTAAAGAGGTACAACTTGACTAATGATGACTATTATTCTACTGTGAGAGGTGAGGTAAAGAGGTACAACTTGACTAATGATGACTATTATTCTACTGTGAGAGGTGAGGTAAAGAGGTACAACTTGAGACTAATGATGACCATTATTCTGCTGTGAGAGGTGAGGTAAAGAGGTACAACTTTAGACTAATGATGACTAATATTCTACTGAGAGAGGTGAGGTAAAGAGGTACAACTTTAGACTAATGATGACTATTATTCTACTGAGAGAGGTGAGGTAAAGAGGTACAACTTTAGACTGATGATGACTATTATTCTACTGTGAGAGGTGAGGTAAAGATGTACTACTTTAGACTGATTGACTATTATTCTACTGAGAGAGGTGAGGTAAAGAGGTACAACTTTAGACTAATGATGACTATTATTCTACTGTGAGAGGTGAGGTAAAGAGGTACAACTTTAGACTGATAGACTATTATTCTACTGAGAGAGGTGAGGTAAAGATGTACAACTTCTGACTGATAGACTATTATTCTACTGTGAGAGGTGAGTTAAAGAGGTACAACTTTAGACTGATAGACTATTATTTGACTGAGAGAGGTGAGGTAAAGAGGTACAACTTTAGACTAATGATGACTATTATTCTACTGAGAGAGGTGAGGTAAAGAGGTACAACTTGAGACTAATGATTACTATTATTCTACTGTGAGAGGTGAGGTAAAGAGGTACAACTTTAGACTGATAGACTATTATTCTACTGAGAGAGGTGAGGTAAAGAGGTACAACTTTAGACTGATAGACTATTACTCTACTGTGAGAGGTGAGGTAAAGAGGTACAACTTTAGACTGATAGACTATTATTCTACTGAGAGAGGTGAGGTATAGAGGTACAACTTTAGACTGATAGACTATTATTCTACTGAGAGAGGTGAGGTAAAGAGGTACAACTTGACTAATGGTGACTACTATTCTGCTGTGAGAGGTGAGGTAAAGAGGTACAACTTTTGACTGATAGACTATTATTCTACTGTGAGAGGTGAGGTAAAGACGTACAACTTGAGACTAATGATGACTATTATTCTACTGTGAGAGGTGAGGTAAAGAGGTACAACTTGACTAATGATGACTGTTATTCTACTGAGAGAGGTGAGGTAAAGAGGTACAACTTGACTAATGATGACTTATTCTACTGAGAGAGGTGAGGTAAAGAGGTACAACTTTAGACTGATAGACTATTATTCTACTGAGAGAGGTGAGGTAAAGAGGTACAACTTTAGACTGATAGACTATTATGCTACTGAGAGAGGTGAGGTAAAGAGGTACAACTTTAGACTGATAGACTATTATTCTACTGTGAGAGGTGAGGTAAAGAGATACAACTTGACTAATGATGACTATTATTCTACTGTGAGAGGTGAGGTAAAGAGGTACAACTTGACTAATGATGACTATTATTCTACTGTGAGAGGTGAGGTATAGAGGTACAACTTTAGACTGATAGACTATTATTCTACTGAGAGAGGTGAGGTAAAGAGGTACAACTTTAGACTGATAGACTATTATTCTACTGTGAGAGGTGAGGTAAAGAGGTACAACTTTAGACTGATAGACTATTATTCTACTGAGAGAGGTGAGGTAAAGAGGTACAACTTTAGACTGATAGACTATTATTCTACTGAGAGAGTTGAGGTAAAGAGGTACAACTTGACTAATGATGAATTATTCTACTGTGAGAGGTGAGGTAAAGAGGTACAACTTCAGACTGATAGACTATTATTCTACTGAGAGAGGTGAGGTAAAGAGGTACAACTTTTGACTGATAGACTATTATTCTACTGTGAGAGGTAAGGTAAAGAGGGACAACTTGACTAATGATGACTATTATTCTACTGTGAGAGGTGAGGTAAAGAGGTACAACTTCACTAATGATGACTATTATTCTACTGTGAGAGGTGAGGTAAAGAAGTACAACTTCAGACTGATACACTATTATTCTACTGTGAGAGGTGAGGTAAAGAGGTACAACTTCTGACTGATAGACTATTATTCTACTGTGAGAGGTGAGGTAAAGAGGTACAACTTTAGACTGATAGACTATTATTTTACTGAGAGAGGTGAGGTAAAGAGGTACAACTTTAGACTAATGATGACTATTATTCTACTGAGAGAAGTGAGGTAAAGAGGTACAACTTGAGAATAATGATTACTATTATTCTACTGTGAGAGGTGAGGTAAAGAGGTACAACTTTAGACTGATAGACTATTATTCTACTGTGAGAGGTGAGGTAAAGAGGTACAACTTCAGACTGATAGACTATTATTCTACTGAGAGAGGTGAGGTAAAGAGGTACAACTTTAGACTGATAGACTATTATTCTACTGTGAGAGGTGAGGTAAAGAGGTACAACTTGAGACTAATGATGACTATTATTCTACTGAGAGAGGTGAGGTAAAGAGGTACAACTTGAGACTAATGATGACTATTATTCTACTGTGAGAGGTGAGGTAAAGAGGTACAACTTGACTAATGATGACTGTTATTCTACTGAGAGAGGTGAGGTAAAGAGGTACAACTTTATACTAATGATGACTATTATTCTACTGTGAGAGGTGAGGTAAAGAGGTACAACTTGAGACTGATAGACTATTATTCTACTGAGAGAGGTGAGGTAAAGAGGTACAACTTTTGACTGATAGACTATTATTCTACTGTGAGAGGTGAGGTAAAGAGGTACAACTTTAGACTGATAGACTATTATTCTACTGAGAGAGGTGAGGTAAAGAGGTACAACTTTAGACTGATAGACTATTATTTTACTGAGAGAGGTGAGGTAAAGAGGTACAACTTGACTAATGATGACTTATTCTACTGAGAGAGGTGAGGTAAAGAGGTACAACTTTAGACTGATAGACTATTATTCTACTGAGAGAGGTGAGGTAAAGAGGTACAACTTTAGACTGATAGACTATTATTCTACTGTGAGAGATGAGGTAAAGAGGTACAACTTGACTAATGATGACTGTTATTCTACTGAGAGAGGTGAGGTAAAGAGGTACAAATTGACTAATGATGACTTATTCTACTGAGAGAGGTGAGGTAAAGAGGTACAACTTTAGACTGATAGACTATTATTCTACTGAGAGAGGTGAGGTAAAGAGGTACAACTTTAGACTGATAGACTATTATGCTACTGAGAGAGGTGAGGTAAAGAGGTACAACTTTAGACTGATAGACTATTATTCTACTGTGAGAGGTGAGGTAAAGAGGTACAACTTGACTAATGATGACTATTATTCTACTGTGAGAGGTGAGGTATAGAGGTACAACTTTAGACTGATAGACTATTATTCTACTGAGAGAGGTGAGGTAAAGAGGTACAACTTTAGACTGATAGACTATTATTCTACTGTGAGAGGTGAGGTAAAGAGGTACAACTTTAGACTGATAGACTATTATTCTACTGAGAGAGGTGAGGTAAAGAGGTACAACTTTAGACTGATAGACTATTATTCTACTGAGAGAGTTGAGGTAAAGAGGTACAACTTGACTAATGATGAATTATTCTACTGAGAGAGTTGAGGTAAAGAGGTACAACTTGACTAATGATGAATTATTCTACTGTGAGAGGTGAGGTAAAGAGGTACAACTTCAGACTGATAGACTATTATTCTACTGAGAGAGGTGAGGTAAAGAGGTACAACTTTTGACTGATAGACTATTATTCTACTGTGAGAGGTAAGGTAAAGAGGGACAACTTGACTAATGATGACTATTATTCTACTGTGAGAGGTGAGGTAAAGAGGTACAACTTCACTAATGATGACTATTATTCTACTGTGAGAGGTGAGGTAAAGAAGTACAACTTCAGACTGATACACTATTATTCTACTGTGAGAGGTGAGGTAAAGAGGTACAACTTTAGACTAATGATGACTATTATTCTACTGTGAGAGGTGAGGTAAAGAGGTACAACTTGACTAATGATGACTATTATTCTACTGTGAGAGGTGAGGTAAAGAGGGACAACTTGACTAATGATGACTATTATTCTACTGTGAGAGGTGAGGTAAAGAGGTACAACTTGACTAATGATGACTATTATTCTACTGTTAGAGGTGAGGTATAGAGGTACAACTTTAGACTGATAGACTATTATTCTACTGAGAGAGGTGAGGTAAAGAGGTACAACTTTAGACTGATAGACTATTATTCTACTGTGAGAGGTGAGGTAAAGAGGTACAACTTTAGACTGATAGACTATTATTCTACTGAGAGAGGTGAGGTAAAGAGGTACAACTTTAGACTGATAGACTATTATTCTACTGAGAGAGTTGAGGTAAAGAGGTACAACTTTAGACTAATGATGACTATTATTCTACTGAGAGAGGTGAGGTAAAGAGGTACAACTTTAGACTGATGATGACTATTATTCTACTGTGAGAGGTGAGGTAAAGATGTACTACTTTAGACTGATTGACTATTATTCTACTGAGAGAGGTGAGGTAAAGAGGTACAACTTTAGACTAATGATGACTATTATTCTACTGTGAGAGGTGAGGTAAAGAGGTACAACTTTAGACTGATAGACTATTATTCTACTGAGAGAGGTGAGGTAAAGATGTACAACTTCTGACTGATAGACTATTATTCTACTGTGAGAGGTGAGGTAAAGAGGTACAACTTTAGACTGATAGACTATTATTTGACTGAGAGAGGTGAGGTAAAGAGGTACAACTTTAGACTAATGATGACTATTATTCTACTGAGAGAGGTGAGGTAAAGAGGTACAACTTGAGACTAATGATTACTATTATTCTACTGAGAGAGGTGAGGTAAAGAGGTACAACTTTATACTAATGATGACTATTATTCTACTGTGAGAGGTGAGGTAAAGAGGTACAACTTGAGACTGATAGACTATTATTCTACTGAGAGAGGTGAGGTAAAGAGGTACAACTTTTGACTGATAGACTATTATTCTACTGTGAGAGGTGAGGTAAAGAGGTACAACTTTAGACTGATAGACTATTATTCTACTGAGAGAGGTGAGGTAAAGAGGTACAACTTTAGACTGATAGACTATTATTTTACTGAGAGAGGTGAGGTAAAGAGGTACAACTTGACTAATGATGACTTATTCTACTGAGAGAGGTGAGGTAAAGAGGTACAAATTTAGACTGATAGACTATTATTCTACTGAGAGAGGTGAGGTAAAGAGGTACAACTTTAGACTGATAGACTATTATTCTACTGTGAGAGATGAGGTAAAGAGGTACAAATTGACTAATGATGACTTATTCTACTGAGAGAGGTGAGGTAAAGAGGTACAACTTTAGACTGATAGACTATTATTCTACTGAGGGAGGTGAGGTAAAGAGGTACAACTTTAGACTGATAGACTATTATGCTACTGAGAGAGGTGAGGTAAAGAGGTACAACTTTAGACTGATAGACTATTATTCTACTGTGAGAGGTAAGGTAAAGAGGGACAACTTGACTAATGATGACTATTATTCTACTGTGAGAGGTGAGGTATAGAGGTACAACTTTAGACTGATAGACTATTATTCTACTGAGAGAGGTGAGGTAAAGAGGTACAACTTTTGACTGATAGACTATTATTCTACTGTGAGAGGTAAGGTAAAGAGGGACAACTTGACTAATGATGACTATTATTCTACTGTGAGAGGTGAGGTAAAGAGGTACAACTTCACTAATGATGACTATTATTCTACTGTGAGAGGTGAGGTAAAGAAGTACAACTTCAGACTGATACACTATTATTCTACTGTGAGAGGTGAGGTAAAGAGGTACAACTTTAGACTAATGATGACTATTATTCTACTGTGAGAGGTGAGGTAAAGAGGTACAACTTGACTAATGATGACTATTATTCTACTGTGAGAGGTGAGGTAAAGAGGTACAACTTGACTAATGATGACTATTATTCTACTGTGAGAGGTGAGGTAAAGAGGTACAACTTGACTAATGATGACTATTATTCTACTGTGAGAGGTGAGGTAAAGAGGTACAACTTGAGACTAATGATGACCATTATTCTGCTGTGAGAGGTGAGGTAAAGAGGTACAACTTTAGACTAATGATGACTAATATTCTACTGAGAGAGGTGAGGTAAAGAGGTACAACTTTAGACTAATGATGACTATTATTCTACTGAGAGAGGTGAGGTAAAGAGGTACAACTTTAGACTGATGATGACTATTATTCTACTGTGAGAGGTGAGGTAAAGATGTACTACTTTAGACTGATTGACTATTATTCTACTGAGAGAGGTGAGGTAAAGAGGTACAACTTTAGACTAATGATGACTATTATTCTACTGTGAGAGGTGAGGTAAAGAGGTACAACTTTAGACTGATAGACTATTATTCTACTGAGAGAGGTGAGGTAAAGATGTACAACTTCTGACTGATAGACTATTATTCTACTGTGAGAGGTGAGTTAAAGAGGTACAACTTTAGACTGATAGACTATTATTTGACTGAGCGAGGTGAGGTAAAGAGGTACAACTTTAGACTAATGATGACTATTATTCTACTGAGAGAGGTGAGGTAAAGAGGTACAACTTGAGACTAATGATTACTATTATTCTACTGTGAGAGGTGAGGTAAAGAGGTACAACTTTAGACTGATAGACTATTATTCTACTGAGAGAGGTGAGGTAAAGAGGTACAACTTTAGACTGATAGACTATTACTCTACTGTGAGAGGTGAGGTAAAGAGGTACAACTTTAGACTGATAGACTATTATTCTACTGAGAGAGGTGAGGTATAGAGGTACAACTTTAGACTGATAGACTATTATTCTACTGAGAGAGGTGAGGTAAAGAGGTACAACTTGACTAATGGTGACTACTATTCTGCTGTGAGAGGTGAGGTAAAGAGGTACAACTTTTGACTGATAGACTATTATTCTACTGTGAGAGGTGAGGTAAAGACGTACAACTTGAGACTAATGATGACTATTATTCTACTGTGAGAGGTGAGGTAAAGAGGTACAACTTGACTAATGATGACTGTTATTCTACTGAGAGAGGTGAGGTAAAGAGGTACAACTTGACTAATGATGACTTATTCTACTGAGAGAGGTGAGGTAAAGAGGTACAACTTTAGACTGATAGACTATTATTCTACTGAGAGAGGTGAGGTAAAGAGGTACAACTTTAGACTGATAGACTATTATGCTACTGAGAGAGGTGAGGTAAAGAGGTACAACTTTAGACTGATAGACTATTATTCTACTGTGAGAGGTGAGGTAAAGAGATACAACTTGACTAATGATGACTATTATTCTACTGTGAGAGGTGAGGTAAAGAGGTACAACTTGACTAATGATGACTATTATTCTACTGTGAGAGGTGAGGTATAGAGGTACAACTTTAGACTGATAGACTATTATTCTACTGAGAGAGGTGAGGTAAAGAGGTACAACTTTAGACTGATAGACTATTATTCTACTGTGAGAGGTGAGGTAAAGAGGTACAACTTTAGACTGATAGACTATTATTCTACTGAGAGAGGTGAGGTAAAGAGGTACAACTTTAGACTGATAGACTATTATTCTACTGAGAGAGTTGAGGTAAAGAGGTACAACTTGACTAATGATGAATTATTCTACTGTGAGAGGTGAGGTAAAGAGGTACAACTTCAGACTGATAGACTATTATTCTACTGAGAGAGGTGAGGTAAAGAGGTACAACTTTTGACTGATAGACTATTATTCTACTGTGAGAGGTAAGGTAAAGAGGGACAACTTGACTAATGATGACTATTATTCTACTGTGAGAGGTGAGGTAAAGAGGTACAACTTCACTAATGATGACTATTATTCTACTGTGAGAGGTGAGGTAAAGAAGTACAACTTCAGACTGATACACTATTATTCTACTGTGAGAGGTGAGGTAAAGAGGTACAACTTCTGACTGATAGACTATTATTCTACTGTGAGAGGTGAGGTAAAGAGGTACAACTTTAGACTGATAGACTATTATTTTACTGAGAGAGGTGAGGTAAAGAGGTACAACTTTAGACTAATGATGACTATTATTCTACTGAGAGAAGTGAGGTAAAGAGGTACAACTTGAGAATAATGATTACTATTATTCTACTGTGAGAGGTGAGGTAAAGAGGTACAACTTTAGACTGATAGACTATTATTCTACTGTGAGAGGTGAGGTAAAGAGGTACAACTTCAGACTGATAGACTATTATTCTACTGAGAGAGGTGAGGTAAAGAGGTACAACTTTAGACTGATAGACTATTATTCTACTGTGAGAGGTGAGGTAAAGAGGTACAACTTTAGACTGATAGACTATTATTCTACTGAGAGAGGTGAGGTATAGAGGTACAACTTTAGACTGATAGACTATTATTCTACTGAGAGAGGTGAGGTAAAGAGGTACAACTTGACTAATGGTGACTACTATTCTGCTGTGAGAGGTGAGGTAAAGAGGTACAACTTTTGACTGATAGACTATTATTCTACTGTGAGAGGTGAGGTAAAGAGGTACAACTTGAGACTAATGATGACTATTATTCTACTGTGAGAGGTGAGGTAAAGAGGTACAACTTGAGACTAATGATGACTATTATTCTACTGAGAGAGGTGAGGTAAAGAGGTACAACTTGAGACTAATGATGACTATTATTCTACTGTGAGAGGTGAGGTAAAGAGGTACAACTTGACTAATGATGACTGTTATTCTACTGAGAGAGGTGAGGTAAAGAGGTACAACTTTATACTAATGATGACTATTATTCTACTGTGAGAGGTGAGGTAAAGAGGTACAACTTGAGACTGATAGACTATTATTCTACTGAGAGAGGTGAGGTAAAGAGGTACAACTTTTGACTGATAGACTATTATTCTACTGTGAGAGGTGAGGTAAAGAGGTACAACTTTAGACTGATAGACTATTATTCTACTGAGAGAGGTGAGGTAAAGAGGTACAACTTTAGACTGATAGACTATTATTTTACTGAGAGAGGTGAGGTAAAGAGGTACAACTTGACTAATGATGACTTATTCTACTGAGAGAGGTGAGGTAAAGAGGTACAACTTTAGACTGATAGACTATTATTCTACTGAGAGAGGTGAGGTAAAGAGGTACAACTTTAGACTGATAGACTATTATTCTACTGTGAGAGATGAGGTAAAGAGGTACAACTTGACTAATGATGACTGTTATTCTACTGAGAGAGGTGAGGTAAAGAGGTACAAATTGACTAATGATGACTTATTCTACTGAGAGAGGTGAGGTAAAGAGGTACAACTTTAGACTGATAGACTATTATTCTACTGAGAGAGGTGAGGTAAAGAGGTACAACTTTAGACTGATAGACTATTATGCTACTGAGAGAGGTGAGGTAAAGAGGTACAACTTTAGACTGATAGACTATTATTCTACTGTGAGAGGTGAGGTAAAGAGGTACAACTTGACTAATGATGACTATTATTCTACTGTGAGAGGTGAGGTATAGAGGTACAACTTTAGACTGATAGACTATTATTCTACTGAGAGAGGTGAGGTAAAGAGGTACAACTTTAGACTGATAGACTATTATTCTACTGTGAGAGGTGAGGTAAAGAGGTACAACTTTAGACTGATAGACTATTATTCTACTGAGAGAGGTGAGGTAAAGAGGTACAACTTTAGACTGATAGACTATTATTCTACTGAGAGAGTTGAGGTAAAGAGGTACAACTTGACTAATGATGAATTATTCTACTGAGAGAGTTGAGGTAAAGAGGTACAACTTGACTAATGATGAATTATTCTACTGTGAGAGGTGAGGTAAAGAGGTACAACTTCAGACTGATAGACTATTATTCTACTGAGAGAGGTGAGGTAAAGAGGTACAACTTTTGACTGATAGACTATTATTCTACTGTGAGAGGTAAGGTAAAGAGGGACAACTTGACTAATGATGACTATTATTCTACTGTGAGAGGTGAGGTAAAGAGGTACAACTTCACTAATGATGACTATTATTCTACTGTGAGAGGTGAGGTAAAGAAGTACAACTTCAGACTGATACACTATTATTCTACTGTGAGAGGTGAGGTAAAGAGGTACAACTTTAGACTAATGATGACTATTATTCTACTGTGAGAGGTGAGGTAAAGAGGTACAACTTGACTAATGATGACTATTATTCTACTGTGAGAGGTGAGGTAAAGAGGGACAACTTGACTAATGATGACTATTATTCTACTGTGAGAGGTGAGGTAAAGAGGTACAACTTGACTAATGATGACTATTATTCTACTGTTAGAGGTGAGGTAAAGAGGTACAACTTTAGACTAATGATGACTAATATTCTACTGAGAGAGGTGAGGTAAAGAGGTACAACTTTAGACTAATGATGACTATTATTCTACTGAGAGAGGTGAGGTAAAGAGGTACAACTTTAGACTGATGATGACTATTATTCTACTGTGAGAGGTGAGGTAAAGATGTACTACTTTAGACTGATTGACTATTATTCTACTGAGAGAGGTGAGGTAAAGAGGTACAACTTTAGACTAATGATGACTATTATTCTACTGTGAGAGGTGAGGTAAAGAGGTACAACTTTAGACTGATAGACTATTATTCTACTGAGAGAGGTGAGGTAAAGAGGTACAACTTTAGACTGATAGACTATTATGCTACTGAGAGAGGTGAGGTAAAGAGGTACAACTTTAGACTGATAGACTATTATTCTACTGTGAGAGGTGAGGTAAAGAGGTACAACTTGACTAATGATGACTATTATTCTACTGTGAGAGGTGAGGTATAGAGGTACAACTTTAGACTGATAGACTATTATTCTACTGAGAGAGGTGAGGTAAAGAGGTACAACTTTTGACTGATAGACTATTATTCTACTGTGAGAGGTAAGGTAAAGAGGGACAACTTGACTAATGATGACTATTATTCTACTGTGAGAGGTGAGGTAAAGAGGTACAACTTCACTAATGATGACTATTATTCTACTGTGAGAGGTGAGGTAAAGAAGTACAACTTCAGACTGATACACTATTATTCTACTGTGAGAGGTGAGGTAAAGAGGTACAACTTTAGACTAATGATCACTATTATTCTACTGTGAGAGGTGAGGTAAAGAGGTACAACTTGACTAATGATGACTATTATTCTACTGTGAGAGGTGAGGTAAAGAGGGACAACTTGACTAATGATGACTATTATTCTACTGTGAGAGGTGAGGTAAAGAGGTACAACTTGACTAATGATGACTATTATTCTACTGTGAGAGGTGAGATAAAGAGGTACAACTTGAGACTAATGATGACCATTATTCTGCTGTGAGAGGTGAGGTAAAGAGGTACACCTTTAGACTAATGATGACTATTATTCTACTGAGAGAGGTGAGGTAAAGAGGTACAACTTTAGACTGATGATGACTATTATTCTACTGTGAGAGGTGAGGTAAAGATGTACTACTTTAGACTGATTGACTATTATTCTACTGAGAGAGGTGAGGTAAAGAGGTACAACTTTAGACTAATGATGACTATTATTCTACTGTGAGAGGTGAGGTAAAGAGGTACAACTTTAGACTGATAGACTATTATTCTACTGAGAGAGGTGAGGTAAAGATGTACAACTTCTGACTGATAGACTATTATTCTACTGTGAGAGGTGAGGTAAAGAGGTACAACTTTAGACTGATAGACTATTATTTGACTGAGAGAGGTGAGGTAAAGAGGTACAACTTTAGACTAATGATGACTATTATTCTACTGAGAGAGGTGAGGTAAAGAGGTACAACTTGAGACTAATGATTACTATTATTCTACTGAGAGAGGTGAGGTAAAGAGGTACAACTTTATACTAATGATGACTATTATTCTACTGTGAGAGGTGAGGTAAAGAGGTACAACTTGAGACTGATAGACTATTATTCTACTGAGAGAGGTGAGGTAAAGAGGTACAACTTTTGACTGATAGACTATTATTCTACTGTGAGAGGTGAGGTAAAGAGGTACAACTTTAGACTGATAGACTATTATTCTACTGAGAGAGGTGAGGTAAAGAGGTACAACTTTAGACTGATAGACTATTATTTTACTGAGAGAGGTGAGGTAAAGAGGTACAACTTGACTAATGATGACTTATTCTACTGAGAGAGGTGAGGTAAAGAGGTACAACTTTAGACTGATAGACTATTATTCTACTGAGAGAGGTGAGGTAAAGAGGTACAACTTTAGACTGATAGACTATTATTCTACTGTGAGAGATGAGGTAAAGAGGTACAAATTGACTAATGATGACTTATTCTACTGAGAGAGGTGAGGTAAAGAGGTACAACTTTAGACTGATAGACTATTATTCTACTGAGGGAGGTGAGGTAAAGAGGTACAACTTTAGACTGATAGACTATTATGCTACTGAGAGAGGTGAGGTAAAGAGGTACAACTTTAGACTGATAGACTATTATTCTACTGTGAGAGGTAAGGTAAAGAGGGACAACTTGACTAATGATGACTATTATTCTACTGTGAGAGGTGAGGTATAGAGGTACAACTTTAGACTGATAGACTATTATTCTACTGAGAGAGGTGAGGTAAAGAGGTACAACTTTTGACTGATAGACTATTATTCTACTGTGAGAGGTAAGGTAAAGAGGGACAACTTGACTAATGATGACTATTATTCTACTGTGAGAGGTGAGGTAAAGAGGTACAACTTCACTAATGATGACTATTATTCTACTGTGAGAGGTGAGGTAAAGAAGTACAACTTCAGACTGATACACTATTATTCTACTGTGAGAGGTGAGGTAAAGAGGTACAACTTTAGACTAATGATGACTATTATTCTACTGTGAGAGGTGAGGTAAAGAGGTACAACTTGACTAATGATGACTATTATTCTACTGTGAGAGGTGAGGTAAAGAGGTACAACTTGACTAATGATGACTATTATTCTACTGTGAGAGGTGAGGTAAAGAGGTACAACTTGACTAATGATGACTATTATTCTACTGTGAGAGGTGAGGTAAAGAGGTACAACTTGAGACTAATGATGACCATTATTCTGCTGTGAGAGGTGAGGTAAAGAGGTACAACTTTAGACTAATGATGACTAATATTCTACTGAGAGAGGTGAGGTAAAGAGGTACAACTTTAGACTAATGATGACTATTATTCTACTGAGAGAGGTGAGGTAAAGAGGTACAACTTTAGACTGATGATGACTATTATTCTACTGTGAGAGGTGAGGTAAAGATGTACTACTTTAGACTGATTGACTATTATTCTACTGAGAGAGGTGAGGTAAAGAGGTACAACTTTAGACTAATGATGACTATTATTCTACTGTGAGAGGTGAGGTAAAGAGGTACAACTTTAGACTGATAGACTATTATTCTACTGAGAGAGGTGAGGTAAAGATGTACAACTTCTGACTGATAGACTATTATTCTACTGTGAGAGGTGAGGTAAAGAGGTACAACTTTAGACTGATAGACTATTATTTGACTGAGAGAGGTGAGGTAAAGAGGTACAACTTTAGACTAATGATGACTATTATTCTACTGAGAGAGGTGAGGTAAAGAGGTACAACTTGAGACTAATGATTACTATTATTCTACTGTGAGAGGTGAGGTAAAGAGGTACAACTTTAGACTGATAGACTATTATTCTACTGAGAGAGGTGAGGTAAAGAGGTACAACTTTAGACTGATAGACTATTACTCTACTGTGAGAGGTGAGGTAAAGAGGTACAACTTTAGACTGATAGACTATTATTCTACTGAGAGAGGTGAGGTATAGAGGTACAACTTTAGACTGATAGACTATTATTCTACTGAGAGAGGTGAGGTAAAGAGGTACAACTTGACTAATGGTGACTACTATTCTGCTGTGAGAGGTGAGGTAAAGAGGTACAACTTTTGACTGATAGACTATTATTCTACTGTGAGAGGTGAGGTAAAGACGTACAACTTGAGACTAATGATGACTATTATTCTACTGTGAGAGGTGAGGTAAAGAGGTACAACTTGACTAATGATGACTGTTATTCTACTGAGAGAGGTGAGGTAAAGAGGTACAACTTGACTAATGATGACTTATTCTACTGAGAGAGGTGAGGTAAAGAGGTACAACTTTAGACTGATAGACTATTATTCTACTGAGAGAGGTGAGGTAAAGAGGTACAACTTTAGACTGATAGACTATTATGCTACTGAGAGAGGTGAGGTAAAGAGGTACAACTTTAGACTGATAGACTATTATTCTACTGTGAGAGGTGAGGTAAAGAGATACAACTTGACTAATGATGACTATTATTCTACTGTGAGAGGTGAGGTAAAGAGGTACAACTTTAGACTGATAGACTATTATTCTACTGAGAGGGGTGAGGTAAAGAGGTACAACTTTAGACTGATAGACTATTATTCTACTGTGAGAGGTGAGGTAAAGATGTACAACTTTAGACTGATAGACTATTATTCTACTGAGAGAGGTGAGGTAAAGAGGTACAACTTTAGACTGATAGACTATTATTTTACTGAGAGAGGTGAGGTAAAGAGGTACAACTTTTGACTGATAGACTATTATTCTACTGAGAGAGGTGAGGTAAAGAGGTAAAACTTTAGACTGATAGACTATTATTCTACTGAGAGAGGTGAGGTAAAGAGGTACAACTTGACTAATGATGACTTATTCTACTGAGAGAGGTGAGGTAAAGAGGTACAACTTTAGCCTGATAGACTATTATTCTACTGAGAGAGGTGAGGTAAAGAGGTACAACTTTAGACTGATAGACTATTATGCTACTGAGAGAGGTGAGGTAAAGAGGTACAACTTTAGACTGATAGACTATTATTCTACTGTGAGAGGTGAGGTAAAGAGGTACAACTTTAGACTGATAGACTATTATTCTACTGAGAGAGGTGAGGTAAAGAGGTACAACTTGACTAATGATGACTATTATTCTACTGTGAGAGGTTAGGTAAAGAGGTACAACTTTAGACTGATAGACTATTATTCTACTGAGAGAGGTGAGGTAAAGAGGTACAACTTTAGACTGATAGACTATTATTCTACTGAGAGAGGTGAGGTAAAGAGGTACAACTTTAGACTGATAGACTATTATTTTACTGAGAGAGGTGAGGTAAAGAGGTACAACTTGACTAATGATGACTTATTCTACTGAGAGAGGTGAGGTAAAGAGGTACAACTTTAGACTGATAGACTATTATTCTACTGTGAGAGGTGAGGTAAAGAGGTACAACTTTAGACTGATAGACTATTATTCTACTGAGAGAGGTGAGGTATAGAGGTACAACTTTAGACTGATAGACTATTATTCTACTGAGAGAGGTGAGGTAAAGAGGTACAACTTGAGACTAATGATGACTATTATTCTACTGTGAGAGGTGAGGTAAAGAGGTACAACTTTAGACTGATAGACTATTATTCTACTGAGAGAGGTGAGGTAAAGAGGTACAACTTGACTAATGATGACTATTATTCTACTGTGAGAGGTTAGGTAAAGAGGTACAACTTTAGACTGATAGACTATTATTCTACTGAGAGAGGTGAGGTAAAGAGGTACAACTTTAGACTGATAGACTATTATTCTACTGAGAGAGGTGAGGTAAAGAGGTACAACTTTAGACTGATAGACTATTATTTTACTGAGAGAGGTGAGGTAAAGAGGTACAACTTGACTAATGATGACTTATTCTACTGAGAGAGGTGAGGTAAAGAGGTACAACTTTAGACTGATAGACTATTATTCTACTGTGAGAGGTGAGGTAAAGAGGTACAACTTTAGACTGATAGACTATTATTCTACTGAGAGAGGTGAGGTATAGAGGTACAACTTTAGACTGATAGACTATTATTCTACTGTGAGAGGTGAGGTAAAGAGGTACAACTTGACTAATGGTGACAACTATTCTGCTGTGAGAGGTGAGGTAAAGAGGTACAACTTTTGACTGATAGACTATTATTCTACTGTGAGAGGTGAGGTAAAGAGGTACAACTTGAGACTAATGATGACTATTATTCTACTGTGAGAGGTGAGGTAAAGAGGTACAACTTGAGACTAATGATGACTATTATTCTACTGAGAGAGGTGAGGTAAAGAGGTACAACTTGAGACTAATGATGACTATTATTCTACTGTGAGAGGTGAGGTAAAGAGGTACAACTTGACTAATGATGACTGTTATTCTACTGAGAGAGGTGAGGTAAAGAGGTACAACTTTATACTAATGATGACTATTATTCTACTGTGAGAGGTGAGGTAAAGAGGTACAACTTGAGACTGATAGACTATTATTCTACTGAGAGAGGTGAGGTAAAGAGGTACAACTTTTGACTGATAGACTATTATTCTACTGTGAGAGGTGAGGTAAAGAGGTACAACTTTAGACTGATAGACTATTATTCTACTGAGAGAGATGAGGTAAAGAGGTACAACTTTAGACTGATAGACTATTATTCTACTGTGAGAGGTGAGGTAAAGAGGTACAACTTTAGACTGATAGACTATTATTCTACTGAGAGAGGTGAGGTATAGAGGTACAACTTTAGACTGATAGACTATTATTCTACTGTGAGAGGTGAGGTAAAGAGGTACAACTTGACTAATGGTGACAACTATTCTGCTGTGAGAGGTGAGGTAAAGAGGTACAACTTTTGACTGATAGACTATTATTCTACTGTGAGAGGTGAGGTAAAGAGGTACAACTTGAGACTAATGATGACTATTATTCTACTGTGAGAGGTGAGGTAAAGAGGTACAACTTGAGACTAATGATGACTATTATTCTACTGAGAGAGGTGAGGTAAAGAGGTACAACTTGAGACTAATGATGACTATTATTCTACTGTGAGAGGTGAGGTAAAGAGGTACAACTTGACTAATGATGACTGTTATTCTACTGAGAGAGGTGAGGTAAAGAGGTACAACTTTATACTAATGATGACTATTATTCTACTGTGAGAGGTGAGGTAAAGAGGTACAACTTGAGACTGATAGACTATTATTCTACTGAGAGAGGTGAGGTAAAGAGGTACAACTTTTGACTGATAGACTATTATTCTACTGTGAGAGGTGAGGTAAAGAGGTACAACTTTAGACTGATAGACTATTATTCTACTGAGAGAGGTGAGGTAAAGAGGTACAACTTTAGACTGATAGACTATTATTCTACTGTGAGAGGTGAGGTAAAGAGGTACAACTTGACTAATGATGACTGTTATTCTACTGAGAGAGATGAGGTAAAGAGGTACAACTTGACTAATGATGACTTATTCTTCTGAGAGAGGTGAGGTAAAGAGGTACAACTTTAGACTGATAGACTATTATTCTACTGAGAGAGGTGAGGTAAAGAGGTACAACTTTAGACTGATAGACTATTATGCTACTGAGAGAGGTGAGGTAAAGAGGTACAACTTTAGACTGATAGACTATTATTCTACTGTGAGAGGTGAGGTAAAGAGGTACAACTTGACTAATGATGACTATTATTCTACTGTGAGAGGTGAGGTAAAGAGGTACAACTTTAGACTGATAGACTATTATTCTACTGAGAGAGGTGAGGTAAAGAGGTACAACTTTAGACTGATAGACTATTATTCTACTGTGAGAGGTGAGGTAAAGAGGTACAACTTTAGACTGATAGACTATTATTCTACTGAGAGAGGTGAGGTAAAGAGGTACAACTTGACTAATGATGACTTATTCTACTGAGAGAGGTGAGGTAAAGAGGTACAACTTTAGACTGATAGACTATTATTCTACTGAGAGAGGTGAGGTAAAGAGGTACAACTTTTGACTGATAGACTATTATTCTACTGTGAGAGGTGAGGTAAAGAGGTACAACTTTAGACTGATAGACTATTATTCTACTGAGAGAGGTGAGGTAAAGAGGTACAACTTTAGACTGATAGACTATTATTCTACTGAGAGAGGTGAGGTAAAGAGGTACAACTTGACTAATGATGACTATTATTCTACTGTGAGAGGTGAGGTAAAGAGGTACAACTTTAGACTGATAGACTATTATTCTACTGAGAGAGGTGAGGTAAAGAGGTACAACTTTAGACTGATAGACTATTATTCTACTGAGAGAGGTGAGGTAAAGAGGTACAACTTTAGACTGATAGACTATTATTTTACTGAGAGAGGTGAGGTAAAGGGGTACAACTTGACTAATGATGACTTATTCTACTGAGAGAGGTGAGGTAAAGAGGTACAACTTTAGACTGATAGACTATTATTCTACTGAGAGAGGTGAGGTAAAGAGGTACAACTTTAGACTGATAGACTATTATTCTACTGTGAGAGGTGAGGTAAAGAGGTACAACTTTAGACTGATAGACTATTATTCTACTGTGAGATGTGAGGTAAAGAGGTACAACTTTAGACTGATAGACTATTATGCTACTGTGAGAGGTGAGGTAAAGAGGTACAACTTTAGACTGATAGACTATTATTCTACTGTGAGAGGTGAGGTAAAGAGGTACAACTTGACTAATGATGACTATTATTCTACTGTGAGAGGTGAGGTAAAGAGGTACAACTTTAGACTGATAGACTATTATTCTACTGAGAGAGGTGAGGTAAAGAGGTACAACTTTAGACTGATAGACTATTATTCTACTGAGAGAGGTGAGGTAAAGAGGTAAAACTTGACTAATGATGACTTATTCTACTGAGAGAGGTGAGGTAAAGAGGTACAACTTTAGCCTGATAGACTATTATTCTACTGAGAGAGGTGAGGTAAAGAGGTACAACTTTAGACTGATAGACTATTATGCTACTGAGAGAGGTGAGGTAAAGAGGTACAACTTTAGACTGATAGACTATTATTCTACTGTGAGAGGTGAGGTAAAGAGGTACAACTTTAGACTGATAGACTATTATTCTACTGAGAGAGGTGAGGTAAAGAGGTACAACTTGACTAATGATGACTATTATTCTACTGTGAGAGGTGAGGTAAAGAGGTACAACTTTAGACTGATAGACTATTATTCTACTGAGAGAGGTGAGGTAAAGAGGTACAACTTTAGACTGATAGACTATTATTCTACTGAGAGAGGTGAGGTAAAGAGGTACAACTTTAGACTGATAGACTATTATTTTACTGAGAGAGGTGAGGTAAAGAGGTACAACTTGACTAATGATGACTTATTCTACTGAGAGAGGTGAGGTAAAGAGTTACAACTTTAGACTGATAGACTATTATTCTACTGTGAGAGGTGAGGTAAAGAGGTACAACTTTAGACTGATAGACTATTATGCTACTGAGAGAGGTGAGGTAAAGAGGTACAACTTGACTAATGATGACTTATTCTACTGAGAGAGGTGAGGTAAAGAGGTACAACTTTAGACTGATAGACTATTATGCTACTGAGAGAGGTGAGGTAAAGAGGTACAACTTTAGACTGATAGACTATTATTCTACTGAGAGAGGTGAGGTAAAGAGGTAAAACTTGACTAATGATGACTTATTCTACTGAGAGAGGTGAGGTAAAGAGGTACAACTTTAGCCTGATAGACTATTATTCTACTGAGAGAGGTGAGGTAAAGAGGTACAACTTTAGACTGATAGACTATTATTCTACTGTGAGAGGTGAGGTAAAGAGGTACAACTTTAGACTGATAGACTATTATTCTACTGAGAGAGGTGAGGTAAAGAGGTACAACTTTAGACTGATAGACTATTATTCTACTGAGAGAGGTGAGGTAAAGAGGTACAACTTGACTAATGATGACTATTATTCTACTGTGAGAGGTGAGGTATAGAGGTACAACTTTAGACTGATAGACTATTATTCTACTGAGAGAGGTGAGGTAAAGAGGTACAACTTGACTAATGATGACTATTATTCTACTGTGAGAGGTGAGGTATAGAGGTACAACTTTAGACTGATAGACTATTATTCTACTGAGAGAGGTGAGGTAAAGAGGTACAACTTTAGACTGATAGACTATTATTCTACTGTGAGAGGTGAGGTAAAGAGGTACAACTTTAGACTGATAGACTATTATTCTACTGAGAGAGGTGAGGTAAAGAGGTACAACTTTAGACTGATAGACTATTATTCTACTGAGAGAGTTGAGGTAAAGAGGTACAACTTGACTAATGATGAATTATTCTACTGTGAGAGGTGAGGTAAAGAGGTACAACTTCAGACTGATAGACTATTATTCTACTGAGAGAGGTGAGGTAAAGAGGTACAACTTTTGACTGATAGACTATTGTTCTACTGTGAGAGGTAAGGTAAAGAGGGACAACTTGACTAATGATGACTATTATTCTACTGTGAGAGGTGAGGTAAAGAGGTACAACTTCACTAATGATGACTATTATTCTACTGTGAGAGGTGAGGTAAAGAAGTACAACTTCAGACTGATACACTATTATTCTACTGTGAGAGGTGAGGTAAAGAGGTACAACTTTAGACTAATGATGACTATTATTCTACTGTGAGAGGTGAGGTAAAGAGGTACAACTTGACTAATGATGACTATTATTCTACTGTGAGAGGTGAGGTAAAGAAGTACAACTTCAGACTGATACACTATTATTCTACTGTGAGAGGTGAGGTAAAGAGGTACAACTTTAGACTAATGATGACTATTATTCTACTTTGAGAGGTGAGGTAAAGAGGTACAACTTGACTAATGATGACTATTATTCTACTGTGAGAGGTGAGGTAAAGAGGGACAACTTGACTAATGATGACTATTATTCTACTGTGAGAGGTGAGGTAAAGAGGTACAACTTGACTAATGATGACTATTATTCTACTGTTAGAGGTGAGGTAAAGAGGTACAACTTTAGACTAATGATGACTAATATTCTACTGAGAGAGGTGAGGTAAAGAGGTACAACTTTAGACTAATGATGACTATTATTCTACTGAGAGAGGTGAGGTAAAGAGGTACAACTTTAGACTGATGATGACTATTATTCTACTGTGAGAGGTGAGGTAAAGATGTACTACTTTAGACTGATTGACTATTATTCTACTGAGAGAGGTGAGGTAAAGAGGTACAACTTTAGACTAATGATGACTATTATTCTACTGTGAGAGGTGAGGTAAAGAGGTACAACTTTAGACTGATAGACTATTATTCTACTGAGAGAGGTGAGGTAAAGAGGTACAACTTTAGACTGATAGACTATTATGCTACTGAGAGAGGTGAGGTAAAGAGGTACAACTTTAGACTGATAGACTATTATTCTACTGTGAGAGGTGAGGCAAAGAGGTACAACTTCACTAATGATGACTATTATTTTACTGTGAGAGGTGAGGTAAAGAAGTACAACTTCAGACTGATACACTATTATTCTACTGTGAGAGGTGAGGTAAAGAGGTACAACTTTAGACTGATAGACTATTATTCTACTGATAGAGGTGAGGTAAAGATGTACAACTTCTGACTGATAGACTATTATTCTACTGTGAGAGGTGAGGTAAAGAGGTACAACTTTAGACTGATAGACTATTATTTGACTGAGAGAGGCGAGGTAAAGAGTTACAACTTTAGACTAATGATGACTATTATTCTACTGAGAGAGGTGAGGTAAAGAGGTACAACTTGAGACTAATGATTACTATTATTCTACTGTGAGAGGTGAGGTAAAGAGGTACAACTTTAGACTGATAGACTATTATTCTACTGAGAGAGGTGAGGTAAAGAGGTACAACTTTAGACTGATAGACTATTACTCTACTGTGAGAGGTGAGGTAAAGAGGTACAACTTTAGACTGATAGACTATTATTCTACTGAGAGAGGTGAGGTATAGAGGTAGAACTTTAGACTGATAGACTATTATTCTACTGAGAGAGGTGAGGTAAAGAGGTACAACTTGACTAATGGTGACTACTATTCTGCTGTGAGAGGTGAGGTAAAGAGGTACAACTTTTGACTGATAGACTATTATTCTACTGTGAGAGGTGAGGTAAAGACGTACAACTTGAGACTAATGATGACTATTATTCTACTGTGAGAGGTGAGGTAAAGAGGTACAACTTGACTAATGATGACTGTTATTCTACTGAGAGAGGTGAGGTAAAGAGGTACAACTTGACTAATGATGACTTATTCTACTGAGAGAGGTGAGGTAAAGAGGTACAACTTTAGACTGATAGACTATTATTCTACTGAGAGAGGTGAGGTAAAGAGGTACAACTTTAGACTGATAGACTATTATGCTACTGAGAGAGGTGAGGTAAAGAGGTACAACTTTAGACTGATAGACTATTATTCTACTGTGAGAGGTGAGGTAAAGAGATACAACTTCACTAATGATGACTATTATTCTACTGTGAGAGGTGAGGTAAAGAGGTACAACTTTAGACTGATAGACTATTATTCTACTGAGAGGGGTGAGGTAAAGAGGTACAACTTTAGACTGATAGACTATTATTCTACTGTGAGAGGTGAGGTAAAGAGGTACAACTTTAGACTGATAGACTATTATTCTACTGAGAGAGGTGAGGTAAAGAGGTACAACTTTAGACTGATAGACTATTATTTTACTGAGAGAGGTGAGGTAAAGAGGTACAACTTTTGACTGATAGACTATTATTCTACTGTGAGAGGTGAGGTAAAGAGGTACAACTTTAGACTGATTGACTATTATTCTACTGAGAGAGGTGAGGTAAAGAGGTAAAACTTTAGAGTGATAGACTATTATTCTACTGAGAGAGGTGAGGTAAAGAGGTACAACTTGACTAATGATGACTTATTCTACTGAGAGAGGTGAGGTAAAGAGGTACAACTTTAGCCTGATAGACTATTATTCTACTGAGAGAGGTGAGGTAAAGAGGTACAACTTTAGACTGATAGACTATTATGCTACTGAGAGAGGTGAGGTAAAGAGGTACAACTTTAGACTGATAGACTATTATTCTACTGTGAGAGGTGAGGTAAAGAGGTACAACTTTAGACTGATAGACTATTATTCTACTGAGAGAGGTGAGGTAAAGAGGTACAACTTGACTAATGATGACTATTATTCTACTGTGAGAGGTTAGGTAAAGAGGTACAACTTTAGACTGATAGACTATTATTCTACTGAGAGAGGTGAGGTAAAGAGGTACAACTTTAGACTGATAGACTATTATTCTACTGAGAGAGGTGAGGTAAAGAGGTACAACTTTAGACTGATAGACTATTATTTTACTGAGAGAGGTGAGGTAAAGAGGTACAACTTGACTAATGATGACTTATTCTACTGAGAGAGGTGAGGTAAAGAGGTACAACTTTAGACTGATAGACTATTATTCTACTGTGTGAGGTGAGGTAAAGAGGTACAACTTTAGACTGATAGACTATTATTCTACTGAGAGAGGTGAGGTATAGAGGTACAACTTTAGACTGATAGACTATTATTCTACTGAGAGAGGTGAGGTAAAGAGGTACAACTTGACTAATGGTGACTACTATTCTGCTGTGAGAGGTGAGGTAAAGAGGTACAACTTTTGACTGATAGACTATTATTCTACTGTGAGAGGTGAGGTAAAGAGGTACAACTTGAGACTAATGATGACTATTATTCTACTGTGAGAGGTGAGGTAAAGAGGTACAACTTTAGACTGATAGACTATTATTCTACTGAGAGAGGTGAGGTAAAGAGGTACAACTTGACTAATGATGACTATTATTCTACTGTGAGAGGTTAGGTAAAGAGGTACAACATTAGACTGATAGACTATTATTCTACTGAGAGAGGTGAGGTAAAGAGGTACAACTTTAGACTGATAGACTATTATTCTACTGAGAGAGGTGAGGTAAAGAGGTACAACTTTAGACTGATAGACTATTATTTTACTGAGAGAGGTGAGGTAAAGAGGTACAACTTGACTAATGATGACTTATTCTACTGAGAGAGGTGAGGTAAAGAGGTACAACTTTAGACTGATAGACTATTATTCTACTGTGAGAGGTGAGGTAAAGAGGTACAACTTTAGACTGATAGACTATTATTCTACTGAGAGAGGTGAGGTATAGAGGTAAGACTTTAGACTGATAGACTATTATTCTACTGAGAGAGGTGAGGTAAAGAGGTACAACTTGACTAATGGTGACTACTATTCTGCTGTGAGAGGTGAGGTAAAGAGGTACAACTTTTGACTGATAGACTATTATTCTACTGTGAGAGGTGAGGTAAAGAGGTACAACTTGAGACTAATGATGACTATTATTCTACTGTGAGAGGTGAGGTAAAGAGGTACAACTTGAGACTAATGATGACTATTATTCTACTGAGAGAGGTGAGGTAAAGAGGTACAACTTGAGACTAATGATGACTATTATTCTACTGTGAGAGGTGAGGTAAAGAGGTACAACTTGACTAATGATGACTGTTATTCTACTGAGAGAGGTGAGGTAAAGAGGTACAACTTTATACTAATGATGACTATTATTCTACTGTGAGAGGTGAGGTAAAGAGGTACAACTTGAGACTGATAGACTATTATTCTACTGAGAGAGGTGAGGTAAAGAGGTACAACTTGACTAATGATGACTGTTATTCTACTGAGAGAGGTGAGGTAAAGAGGTACAACTTTATACTAATGATGACTATTATTCTACTGTGAGAGGTGAGGTAAAGAGGTACAACTTGAGACTGATAGACTATTATTCTACTGAGAGAGGTGAGGTAAAGAGGTACAACTTTTGACTGATAGACTATTATTCTACTGTGAGAGGTGAGGTAAAGAGGTACAACTTTAGACTGATAGACTATTATTCTACTGAGAGAGGTGAGGTAAAGAGGTACAACTTTAGACTGATAGACTATTATTTTACTGAGAGAGGTGAGGTAAAGAGGTACAACTTGACTAATGATGACTTATTCTACTGAGAGAGGTGAGGTAAAGAGGTTCAACTTTAGACTGATAGACTATTATTCTACTGAGAGAGGTCAGGTAAAGAGGTACAACTTTAGACTGATAGACTATTATTCTACTGTGAGAGGTGAGGTAAAGAGGTACAACTTGACTAATGATGACTGTTATTCTACTGAGAGAGGTGAGGTAAAGAGGTACAACTTGACTAATGATGACTTATTCTTCTGAGAGAGGTGAGGTAAAGAGGTACAACTTTAGACTGATAGACTATTATTCTACTGAGAGAGGTGAGGTAAAGAGGTACAACTTTAGACTGATAGACTATTATGCTACTGAGAGAGGTGAGGTAAAGAGGTACAACTTTAGACTGATAGACTATTATTCTACTGTGAGAGGTGAGGTAAAGAGGTACAACTTGACTAATGATGACTATTATTCTACTGTGAGAGGTGAGGTAAAGAGGTACAACTTTAGACTGATAGACTATTATTCTACTGAGAGAGGTGAGGTAAAGAGGTACAACTTTAGACTGATAGACTATTATTCTACTGTGAGAGGTGAGGTAAAGAGGTACAACTTTAGACTGATAGACTATTATTCTACTGAGAGAGGTGAGGTAAAGAGGTACAACTTGACTAATGATGACTTATTCTACTGAGAGAGGTGAGGTAAAGAGGTACAACTTTAGACTGATAGACTATTATTCTACTGAGAGAGGTGAGGTAAAGAGGTACAACTTGACTAATGATGACTATTATTCTACTGTGAGAGGTGAGGTAAAGAGGTACAACTTTAGACTGATAGACTATTATTCTACTGAGAGAGGTGAGGTAAAGAGGTACAACTTTAGACTGATAGACTATTATTCTACTGAGAGAGGTGAGGTAAAGAGGTAAAACTTGACTAATGATGACTTATTCTACTGAGAGAGGTGAGGTAAAGAGGTACAACTTTAGCCTGATAGACTATTATTCTACTGAGAGAGGTGAGGTAAAGAGGTACAACTTTAGACTGATAGACTATTATGCTACTGAGAGAGGTGAGGTAAAGAGGTACAACTTTAGACTGATAGACTATTATTCTACTGTGAGAGGTGAGGTAAAGAGGTACAACTTTAGACTGATAGACTATTATTCTACTGAGAGAGGTGAGGTAAAGAGGTACAACTTGACTAATGATGACTATTATTCTACTGTGAGAGGTGAGGTAAAGAGGTACAACTTTAGACTGATAGACTATTATTCTACTGAGAGAGGTGAGGTAAAGAGGTACAACTTTAGACTGATAGACTATTATTCTACTGAGAGAGGTGAGGTAAAGAGGTACAACTTTAGACTGATAGACTATTATTTTACTGAGAGAGGTGAGGTAAAGAGGTACAACTTGACTAATGATGACTTATTCTACTGAGAGAGGTGAGGTAAAGAGTTACAACTTTAGACTGATAGACTATTATTCTAACGTGAGAGGTGAGGTAAAGAGGTACAACTTTAGACTGATAGACTATTATGCTACTGAGAGAGGTGAGGTAAAGAGGTACAACTTGACTAATGATGACTTATTCTACTGAGAGAGGTGAGGTAAAGAGGTACAACTTTAGACTGATAGACTATTATGCTACTGAGAGAGGTGAGGTAAAGAGGTACAACTTTAGACTGATAGACTATTATTCTACTGAGAGAGGTGAGGTAAAGAGGTACAACTTGACTAATGATGACTTATTCTACTGAGAGAGGTGAGGTAAAGAGGTACAACTTTAGACTGATAGACTATTATTCTACTGAGAGAGGTGAGGTAAAGAGGTACAACTTTAGACTGATAGACTATTATTCTACTGAGAGAGGTGAGGTAAAGTGGTACAACTTTCGACTGATAGACTATTATTCTACTGTGAGAGGTGAGGTAAAGAGGTACAACTTTAGACTGATAGACTATTATTCTGCTGAGAGAGGTGAGGTAAAGAGGTACAACTTTAGACTGATAGACTATTATTCTACTGAGAGAGGTGAGGTAAAGAGGTACAACTTGACTAATGATGACTATTATTCTACTGTGAGAGGTGAGGTATAGAGGTACAACTTTAGACTGATAGACTATTATTCTACTGAGAGAGGTGAGGTAAAGAGGTACAACTTTAGACTGATAGACTATTATTCTACTGTGAGAGGTGAGGTAAAGAGGTACAACTTTAGACTGATAGACTATTATTCTACTGAGAGAGGTGAGGTAAAGAGGTACAACTTTAGACTGATAGACTATTATTCTACTGAGAGAGTTGAGGTAAAGAGGTACAACTTGACTAATGATGAATTATTCTACTGTGAGAGGTGAGGTAAAGAGGTACAACTTCAGACTGATAGACTATTATTCTACTGAGAGAGGTGAGGTAAAGAGGTACAACTTTTGACTGATAGACTATTATTCTACTGTGAGAGGTGAGGTAAAGAGGGACAACTTGACTAATGATGACTATTATTCTACTGTGAGAGGTGAGGTAAAGAGGTACAACTTGACTAATGATGACTATTATTCTACTGTGAGAGGTGAGGTAAAGAGGTACAACTTCACTAATGATGACTATTATTCTACTGTGAGAGGTGAGGTAAAGAAGTACAACTTCAGACTGATACACTATTATTCTACTGTGAGAGGTGAGGTAAAGAGGTACAACTTTAGACTAATGATGACTATTATTCTACTGTGAGAGGTGAGGTAAAGAGGTACAACTTGACTAATGATGACTATTATTCTACTGTGAGAGGTGAGGTAAAGAGGGACAACTTGACTAATGATGACTATTATTCTACTGTGAGAGGTGAGGTAAAGAGGTACAACTTGACTAATGATGACTATTATTCTACTGTGAGAGGTGAGGTAAAGAGGTACAACTTGAGACTAATGATGACCATTATTCTGCTGTGAGAGGTGAGGTAAAGAGGTACAACTTTAGACTAATGATGACTAATATTCTACTGAGAGAGGTGAGGTAAAGAGGTACAACTTTAGACTAATGATGACTATTATTCTACTGAGAGAGGTGAGGTAAAGAGGTACAACTTTAGACTGATGATGACTATTATTCTACTGTGAGAGGTGAGGTAAAGATGTACTACTTTAGACTGATTGACTATTATTCTACTGAGAGAGGTGAGGTAAAGAGGTACAACTTTAGACTAATGATGACTATTATTCTACTTTGAGAGGTGAGGTAAAGAGGTACAACTTTAGACTGATAGACTATTATTCTACTGAGAGAGGTGAGGTAAAGATGTACAACTTCTGACTGATAGACTATTATTCTACTGTGAGAGGTGAGGTAAAGAGGTACAACTTTAGACTGATAGACTATTATTTGACTGAGAGAGGTGAGGTAAAGAGGTACAACTTTAGACTAATGATGACTATTATTCTACTGAGAGAGGTGAGGTAAAGAGGTACAACTTGAGACTAATGATTACTATTATTCTACTGTGAGAGGTGAGGTAAAGAGGTACAACTTTAGACTGATAGACTATTATTCTACTGAGAGAGGTGAGGTAAAGAGGTACAACTTTAGACTGATAGACTATTACTCTACTGTGAGAGGTGAGGTAAAGAGGTACAACTTTAGACTGATAGACTATTATTCTACTGAGAGAGGTGAGGTATAGAGGTACAACTTTAGACTGATAGACTATTATTCTACTGAGAGAGGTGAGGTAAAGAGGTACAACTTGACTAATGGTGACTACTATTCTGCTGTGAGAGGTGAGGTAAAGAGGTACAACTTTTGACTGATAGACTATTATTCTACTGTGAGAGGTGAGGTAAAGACGTACAACTTGAGACTAATGATGACTATTATTCTACTGTGAGAGGTGAGGTAAAGAGGTACAACTTGACTAATGATGACTGTTATTCTACTGAGAGAGGTGAGGTAAAGAGGTACAACTTGACTAATGATGACTTATTCTACTGAGAGAGGTGAGGTAAAGAGGTACAACTTTAGACTGATAGACTATTATTCTACTGAGAGAGGTGAGGTAAAGAGGTACAACTTTAGACTGATAGACTATTATGCTACTGAGAGAGGTGAGGTAAAGAGGTACAACTTTAGACTGATAGACTATTATTCTACTGTGAGAGGTGAGGTAAAGAGGTACAACTTGACTAATGATGACTATTATTCTACTGTGAGAGGTGAGGTAAAGAGGTACAACTTTAGACTGATAGACTATTATTCTACTGAGAGGGGTGAGGTAAAGAGGTACAACTTTAGACTGATAGACTATTATTCTACTGTGAGAGGTGAGGTAAAGAGGTACAACTTTAGACTGATAGACTATTATTCTACTGAGAGAGGTGAGGTAAAGAGGTACAACTTTAGACTGATAGACTATTATTCTACTGAGAGAGGTGAGGTAAAGAGGTACAACTTTTGACTGATAGACTATTATTCTACTGTGAGAGGTGAGGTAAAGAGGTACAACTTTAGACTGATTGACTATTATTCTACTGAGAGAGGTGAGGTAAAGAGGTAAAACTTTAGACTGATAGACTATTATTCTACTGAGAGAGGTGAGGTAAAGAGGTACAACTTGACTAATGATGACTTATTCTACTGAGAGAGGTGAGGTAAAGAGGTACAACTTTAGCCTGATAGACTATTATTCTACTGAGAGAGGTGAGGTAAAGAGGTACAACTTTAGACTGATAGACTATTATGCTACTGAGAGAGGTGAGGTAAAGAGGTACAACTTTAGACTGATAGACTATTATTCTACTGTGAGAGGTGAGGTAAAGAGGTACAACTTTAGACTGATAGACTATTATTCTACTGAGAGAGGTGAGGTAAAGAGGTACAACTTGACTAATGATGACTATTATTCTACTGTGAGAGGTTAGGTAAAGAGGTACAACTTTAGACTGATAGACTATTATTCTACTGAGAGAGGTGAGGTAAAGAGGTACAACTTTAGACTGATAGACTATTATTCTACTGAGAGAGGTGAGGTAAAGAGGTACAACTTTAGACTGATAGACTATTATTTTACTGAGAGAGGTGAGGTAAAGAGGTACAACTTGACTAATGATGACTTATTCTACTGAGAGAGGTGAGGTAAAGAGGTACAACTTTAGACTGATAGACTATTATTCTACTGTGAGAGGTGAGGTAAAGAGGTACAACTTTAGACTGATAGACTATTATTCTACTGAGAGAGGTGAGGTATAGAGGTACAACTTTAGACTGATAGACTATTATTCTACTGTGAGAGGTGAGGTAAAGAGGTACAACTTGACTAATGGTGACAACTATTCTGCTGTGAGAGGTGAGGTAAAGAGGTACAACTTTTGACTGATAGACTATTATTCTACTGTGAGAGGTGAGGTAAAGAGGTACAACTTTAGACTGATAGACTATTATTCTACTGAGAGAGGTGAGGTAAAGAGGTACAACTTGACTAATGATGACTATTATTCTACTGTGAGAGGTTAGGTAAAGAGGTACAACTTTAGACTGATAGACTATTATTCTACTGAGAGAGGTGAGGTAAAGAGGTACAACTTTAGACTGATAGACTATTATTTTACTGAGAGAGGTGAGGTAAAGAGGTACAACTTGACTAATGATGACTTATTCTACTGAGAGAGGTGAGGTAAAGAGGTACAACTTTAGACTGATAGACTATTATTCTACTGTGAGAGGTGAGGTAAAGAGGTACAACTTTAGACTGATAGACTATTATTCTACTGAGAGAGGTGAGGTATAGAGGTACAACTTTAGACTGATAGACTATTATTCTACTGAGAGAGGTGAGGTAAAGAGGTACAACTTGACTAAGTGTGACTACTATTCTGCTGTGAGAGGTGAGGTAAAGAGGTACAACTTTTGACTGATAGACTATTATTCTACTGTGAGAGGTGAGGTAAAGAGGTACAACTTGAGACTAATGATGACTATTATTCTACTGTGAGACGTGAGGTAAAGAGGTACAACTTGAGACTAATGATGACTATTATTCTACTGAGAGAGGTGAGGTAAAGAGGTACAACTTGAGACTAATGATGACTATTATTCTATTGTGAGAGGTGAGGTAAAGAGGTACAACTTGACTAATGATGACTGTTATTCTACTGAGAGAGGTGAGGTAAAGAGGTACAACTTTATACTAATGATGACTATTATTCTACTGTGAGAGGTGAGGTAAAGAGGTACAACTTGAGACTGATAGACTATTATTCTACTGAGAGAGGTGAGGTAAAGAGGTACAACTTTTGACTGATAGACTATTATTCTACTGTGAGAGGTGAGGTAAAGAGGTACAACTTTAGACTGATAGACTATTATTCTACTGAGAGAGGTGAGGTAAAGAGGTACAACTTTAGACTGATAGACTATTATTTTACTGAGAGAGGTGAGGTAAAGAGGTACAACTTTAGACTGATAGACTATTATTCTACTGAGAGAGGTGAGGTAAAGAGGTACAACTTTAGACTGATAGACTATTATTCTACTGTGAGAGGTGAGGTAAAGAGGTACAACTTGACTAATGATGACTGTTATTCTACTGAGAGAGGTGAGGTAAAGAGGTACAACTTGACTAATGATGACTTATTCTTCTGAGAGAGGTGAGGTAAAGAGGTACAACTTTAGACTGATAGACTATTATTCTACTGAGAGAGGTGAGGTAAAGAGGTACAACTTTAGACTGATAGACTATTATGCTACTGAGAGAGGTGAGGTAAAGAGGTACAACTTTAGACTGATAGACTATTATTCTACTGTGAGAGGTGAGGTAAAGAGGTACAACTTGACTAATGATGACTATTATTTTACTGTGAGAGGTGAGGTAAAGAGGTACAACTTTAGACTGATAGATTATTATTCTACTGAGAGAGGTGAGGTAAAGAGGTACAACTTTAGACTGATAGACTATTATTCTACTGTGAGAGGTGAGGTAAAGAGGTACAACTTTAGACTGATAGACTATTATTCTACTGAGAGAGGTGAGGTAAAGAGGTACAACTTTAGACTGATAGACTATTATTCTACTGAGAGAGGTGAGGTAAAGAGGTACAACTTGACTAATGATGACTTATTCTACTGAGAGAGGTGAGGTAAAGAGGTACAACTTTAGACTGATAGACTATTATTCTACTGAGAGAGGTGAGGTAAAGAGCTACAACTTTTGACTGATAGACTATTATTCTACTGTGAGAGGTGAGGTAAAGAGGTACAACTTTAGACTGATAGACTATTATTCTACTGAGAGAGGTGAGGTAAAGAGGTACAACTTTAGACTGATAGACTATTATTCTACTGAGAGAGGTGAGGTAAAGAGGTACAACTTGACTAATGATGACTATTATTCTACTGTGAGAGGTGAGGTAAAGAGGTACAACTTTAGACTGATAGACTATTATTCTACTGAGAGAGGTGAGGTAAAGAGGTACAACTTTAGACTGATAGACTATTATTCTACTGAGAGAGGTGAGGTAAAGAGGTACAACTTTAGACTGATAGACTATTATTTTACTGAGAGAGGTGAGGTAAAGGGGTACAACTTGACTAATGATGACTTATTCTACTGAGAGAGGTGAGGTAAAGAGGTACAACTTTAGACTGATAGACTATTATTCTACTGAGAGAGGTGAGGTAAAGAGGTACAACTTTAGACTGATAGACTATTATTCTACTGTGAGAGGTGAGGTAAAGAGGTACAACTTTAGACTGATAGACTATTATTCTACTGTGAGATGTGAGGTAAAGAGGTACAACTTTAGACTGATAGACTATTATGCTACTGTGAGAGGTGAGGTAAAGAGGTACAACTTTAGACTGATAGACTATTATTCTACTGTGAGAGGTGAGGTAAAGAGGTAAAACTTGACTAATGATGACTTATTCTACTGAGAGAGGTGAGGTAAAGAGGTACAACTTTAGCCTGATAGACTATTATTCTACTGAGAGAGGTGAGGTAAAGAGGTACAACTTTAGACTGATAGACTATTATGCTACTGAGAGAGGTGAGGTAAAGAGGTACAACTTTAGACTGATAGACTATTATTCTACTGTGAGAGGTGAGGTAAAGAGGTACAACTTGACTAATGATGACTGTTATTCTACTGTGAGAGGTGAGGTAAAGAGGTACAACTTTAGACTGATAGACTATTATTCTACTGAGAGAGGTGAGGTAAAGAGGTACAACTTTAGACTGATAGACTATTATTCTACTGAGAGAGGTGAGGTAAAGAGGTACAACTTTAGACTGATAGACTATTATTTTACTGAGAGAGGTGAGGTAAAGGGGTACAACTTGACTAATGATGACTTATTCTACTGAGAGAGGTGAGGTAAAGAGGTACAACTTTAGACTGATAGACTATTATTCTACTGAGAGAGGTGAGGTAAAGAGGTACAACTTTAGACTGATAGACTATTATTCTACTGTGAGAGGTGAGGTAAAGAGGTACAACTTTAGACTGATAGACTATTATTCTACTGTGAGATGTGAGGTAAAGAGGTACAACTTTAGACTGATAGACTATTATGCTACTGTGAGAGGTGAGGTAAAGAGGTACAACTTTAGACTGATAGACTATTATTCTACTGTGAGAGGTGAGGTAAAGAGGTACAACTTGACTAATGATGACTATTATTCTACTGTGAGAGGTGAGGTAAAGAGGTACAACTTTAGACTGATAGACTATTATTCTACTGTGAGATGTGAGGTAAAGAGGTACAACTTTAGACTGATAGACTATTATGCTACTGTGAGAGGTGAGGTAAAGAGGTACAACTTTAGACTGATAGACTATTATTCTACTGTGAGAGGTGAGGTAAAGAGGTAAAACTTGACTAATGATGACTTATTCTACTGAGAGAGGTGAGGTAAAGAGGTACAACTTTAGCCTGATAGACTATTATTCTACTGAGAGAGGTGAGGTAAAGAGGTACAACTTTAGACTGATAGACTATTATGCTACTGAGAGAGGTGAGGTAAAGAGGTACAACTTTAGACTGATAGACTATTATTCTACTGTGAGAGGTGAGGTAAAGAGGTACAACTTGACTAATGATGACTGTTATTCTACTGTGAGAGGTGAGGTAAAGAGGTACAACTTTAGACTGATAGACTATTATTCTACTGAGAGAGGTGAGGTAAAGAGGTACAACTTTAGACTGATAGACTATTATTCTACTGAGAGAGGTGAGGTAAAGAGGTACAACTTTAGACTGATAGACTATTATTTTACTGAGAGAGGTGAGGTAAAGGGGTACAACTTGACTAATGATGACTTATTCTACTGAGAGAGGTGAGGTAAAGAGGTACAACTTTAGACTGATAGACTATTATTCTACTGAGAGAGGTGAGGTAAAGAGGTACAACTTTAGACTGATAGACTATTATTCTACTGTGAGAGGTGAGGTAAAGAGGTACAACTTTAGACTGATAGACTATTATTCTACTGTGAGATGTGAGGTAAAGAGGTACAACTTTAGACTGATAGACTATTATGCTACTGTGAGAGGTGAGGTAAAGAGGTACAACTTTAGACTGATAGACTATTATTCTACTGTGAGAGGTGAGGTAAAGAGGTACAACTTGACTAATGATGACTATTATTCTACTGTGAGAGGTGAGGTAAAGAGGTACAACTTTAGACTGATAGACTATTATTCTACTGAGAGAGGTGAGGTAAAGAGGTACAACTTTAGACTGATAGACTATTATTCTACTGAGAGAGGTGAGGTAAAGAGGTAAAACTTGACTAATGATGACTTATTCTACTGAGAGAGGTGAGGTAAAGAGGTACAACTTTAGCCTGATAGACTATTATTCTACTGAGAGAGGTGAGGTAAAGAGGTACAACTTTAGACTGATAGACTATTATGCTACTGAGAGAGGTGAGGTAAAGAGGTACAACTTTAGACTGATAGACTATTATTCTACTGTGAGAGGTGAGGTAAAGAGGTACAACTTTAGACTGATAGACTATTATTCTACTGAGAGAGGTGAGGTAAAGAGGTACAACTTGACTAATGATGACTATTATTCTACTGTGAGAGGTGAGGTAAAGAGGTACAACTTTAGACTGATAGACTATTATTTTACTGAGAGAGGTGAGGTAAAGAGGTACAACTTGACTAATGATGACTTATTCTACTGAGAGAGGTGAGGTAAAGAGTTACAACTTTAGACTGATAGACTATTATTCTACTGTGAGAGGTGAGGTAAAGAGGTACAACTTTAGACTGATAGACTATTATGCTACTGAGAGAGGTGAGGTAAAGAGGTACAACTTGACTAATGATGACTTATTCTACTGAGAGAGGTGAGGTAAAGAGGTACAACTTTAGACTGATAAACTATTATGCTACTGAGAGAGGTGAGGTAAAGAGGTACAACTTTAGACTGATAGACTATTATTCTACTGAGAGAGGTGAGGTAAAGAGGTACAACTTGACTAATGATGACTTATTCTACTGAGAGAGGTGAGGTAAAGAGGTACAACTTTAGACTGATAGACTATTATTCTACTGAGAGAGGTGAGGTAAAGAGGTACAACTTTTGACTGATAGACTATTATTCTACTGAGAGAGGTGAGGTAAAGTGGTACAACTTTCGACTGATAGACTATTATTCTACTGTGAGAGGTGAGGTAAAGAGGTACAACTTTAGACTGATAGACTATTATACTACTGAGAGAGGTGAGGTAAAGAGGTACAACTTTAGACTGATAGACTATTATTCTACTGAGAGAGGTGAGGTAAAGAGGTACAACTTTAGACTGATAGACTATTATTCTACTGAGAGAGGTGAGGTAAAGTGGTACAACTTTCGACTGATAGACTATTATTCTACTGTGAGAGGTGAGGTAAAGAGGTACAACTTTAGACTGATAGACTATTATTCTACTGAGAGAGGTGAGGTAAAGAGGTACAACTTTAGACTGATAGACTATTATTCTACTGAGAGAGGTGAGGTAAAGAGGTACAACTTGACTAATGATGACTATTATTCTACTGTGAGAGGTGAGGTATAGAGGTACAACTTTAGACTGATAGACTATTATTCTACTGAGAGAGGTGAGGTAAAGAGGTACAACTTTAGACTGATAGACTATTATTCTACTGTGAGAGGTGAGGTAAAGAGGTACAACTTTAGACTGATAGACTATTATTCTACTGAGAGAGGTGAGGTAAAGAGGTACAACTTTAGACTGATAGACTATTATTCTACTGAGAGAGTTGAGGTAAAGAGGTACAACTTGACTAATGATGAATTATTCTACTGTGAGAGGTGAGGTAAAGAGGTACAACTTCAGACTGATAGACTATTATTCTACTGAGAGAGGTGAGGTAAAGAGGTACAACTTTAGACTGATAGACTATTATGCTACTGTGAGAGGTGAGGTAAAGAGGTACAACTTTAGACTGATAGACTATTATTCTACTGTGAGAGGTGAGGTAAAGAGGTAAAACTTGACTAATGATGACTTATTCTACTGAGAGAGGTGAGGTAAAGAGGTACAACTTTAGCCTGATAGACTATTATTCTACTGAGAGAGGTGAGGTAAAGAGGTACAACTTTAGACTGATAGACTATTATGCTACTGAGAGAGGTGAGGTAAAGAGGTACAACTTTAGACTGATAGACTATTATTCTACTGTGAGAGGTGAGGTAAAGAGGTACAACTTGACTAATGATGACTGTTATTCTACTGTGAGAGGTGAGGTAAAGAGGTACAACTTTAGACTGATAGACTATTATTCTACTGAGAGAGGTGAGGTAAAGAGGTACAACTTTAGACTGATAGACTATTATTCTACTGAGAGAGGTGAGGTAAAGAGGTACAACTTTAGACTGATAGACTATTATTTTACTGAGAGAGGTGAGGTAAAGGGGTACAACTTGACTAATGATGACTTATTCTACTGAGAGAGGTGAGGTAAAGAGGTACAACTTTAGACTGATAGACTATTATTCTACTGAGAGAGGTGAGGTAAAGAGGTACAACTTTAGACTGATAGACTATTATTCTACTGTGAGAGGTGAGGTAAAGAGGTACAACTTTAGACTGATAGACTATTATTCTACTGTGAGATGTGAGGTAAAGAGGTACAACTTTAGACTGATAGACTATTATGCTACTGTGAGAGGTGAGGTAAAGAGGTACAACTTTAGACTGATAGACTATTATTCTACTGTGAGAGGTGAGGTAAAGAGGTACAACTTGACTAATGATGACTATTATTCTACTGTGAGAGGTGAGGTAAAGAGGTACAACTTTAGACTGATAGACTATTATTCTACTGAGAGAGGTGAGGTAAAGAGGTACAACTTTAGACTGATAGACTATTATTCTACTGAGAGAGGTGAGGTAAAGAGGTAAAACTTGACTAATGATGACTTATTCTACTGAGAGAGGTGAGGTAAAGAGGTACAACTTTAGACTGATAGACTATTATTCTACTGAGAGAGGTGAGGTAAAGAGGTACAACTTTAGACTGATAGACTATTATGCTACTGAGAGAGGTGAGGTAAAGAGGTACAACTTTAGACTGATAGACTATTATTCTACTGTGAGAGGTGAGGTAAAGAGGTACAACTTTAGACTGATAGACTATTATTCTACTGAGAGAGGTGAGGTAAAGAGGTACAACTTGACTAATGATGACTATTATTCTACTGTGAGAGGTGAGGTAAAGAGGTACAACTTTAGACTGATAGACTATTATTTTACTGAGAGAGGTGAGGTAAAGAGGTACAACTTGACTAATGATGACTTATTCTACTGAGAGAGGTGAGGTAAAGAGGTACAACTTTAGACTGATAGACTATTATGCTACTGAGAGAGGTGAGGTAAAGAGGTACAACTTTAGACTGATAGACTATTATTCTACTGAGAGAGGTGAGGTAAAGAGGTACAACTTTAGACTGATAGACTATTATTCTACTGAGAGAGGTGAGGTAAAGTGGTACAACTTTCGACTGATAGACTATTATTCTACTGTGAGAGGTGAGGTAAAGAGGTACAACTTTAGACTGATAGACTATTATTCTACTGAGAGAGGTGAGGTAAAGAGGTACAACTTTAGACTGATAGACTATTATTCTACTGAGAGAGGTGAGGTAAAGAGGTACAACTTGACTAATGATGACTATTATTCTACTGTGAGAGGTGAGGTATAGAGGTACAACTTTAGACTGATAGACTATTATTCTACTGAGAGAGGTGAGGTAAAGAGGTACAACTTTAGACTGATAGACTATTATTCTACTGTGAGAGGTGAGGTAAAGAGGTACAACTTTAGACTGATAGACTATTATTCTACTGAGAGAGGTGAGGTAAAGAGGTACAACTTTAGACTGATAGACTATTATTCTACTGAGAGAGTTGAGGTAAAGAGGTACAACTTGACTAATGATGAATTATTCTACTGTGAGAGGTGAGGTAAAGAGGTACAACTTCAGACTGATAGACTATTATTCTACTGAGAGAGGTGAGGTAAAGAGGTACAACTTTTGACTGATAGACTATTATTCTACTGTGAGAGGTAAGGTAAAGAGGGACAACTTGACTAATGATGACTATTATTCTACTGTGAGAGGTGAGGTAAAGAGGTACAACTTCACTAATGATGACTATTATTCTACTGTGAGAGGTGAGGTAAAGAAGTACAACTTCAGACTGATACACTATTATTCTACTGTGAGAGGTGAGGTAAAGAGGTACAACTTTAGACTAATGATGACTATTATTCTACTGTGAGAGGTGAGGTAAAGAGGTACAACTTGACTAATGATGACTATTATTCTACTGTGAGAGGTGAGGTAAAGAGGGACAACTTGACTAATGATGACTATTATTCTACTGTGAGAGGTGAGGTAAAGAGGTACAACTTAACTAATGATGACTATTATTCTACTGTGAGAGGTGAGGTAAAGAGGTACAACTTGAGACTAATGATGACCATTATTCTGCTGTGAGAGGTGAGGTAAAGAGGTACAACTTTAGACTAATGATGTCTAATATTCTACTGAGAGAGGTGAGGTAAAGAGGTACAACTTTAGACTAATGATGACTATTATTCTACTGAGAGAGGTGAGGTAAAGAGGTACAACTTTAGACTGATGATGACTATTATTCTACTGTGAGAGGTGAGGTAAAGATGTACTACTTTAGACTGATTGACTATTATTCTACTGAGAGAGGTGAGGTAAAGAGGTACAACTTTAGACTAATGATGACTATTATTCTACTGTGAGAGGTGAGGTAAAGAGGTACAACTTTAGACTGATAGACTATTATTCTACTGAGAGAGGTGAGGTAAAGATGTACAACTTCTGACTGATAGACTATTATTCTACTGTGAGAGGTGAGGTAAAGAGGTACAACTTTAGACTGATAGACTATTATTTGACTGAGAGAGGTGAGGTAAAGAGGTACAACTTTAGACTAATGATGACTATTATTCTACTGAGAGAGGTGAGGTAAAGAGGTACAACTTGAGACTAATGATTACTATTATTCTACTGTGAGAGGTGAGGTAAAGAGGTACAACTTTAGACTGATAGACTATTATTCTACTGAGAGAGGTGAGGTAAAGAGGTACAACTTTAGACTGATAGACTATTACTCTACTGTGAGAGGTGAGGTAAAGAGGTACAACTTTAGACTGATAGACTATTATTCTACTGAGAGAGGTGAGGTATAGAGGTACAACTTTAGACTGATAGACTATTATTCTACTGAGAGAGGTGAGGTAAAGAGGTACAACTTGACTAATGGTGACTACTATTCTGCAGTGAGAGGTGAGGTAAAGAGGTACAACTTTTGACTGATAGACTATTATTCTACTGTGAGAGGTGAGGTAAAGACGTACAACTTGAGACTAATGATGACTATTATTCTACTGTGAGAGGTGAGGTAAAGAGGTACAACTTGACTAATGATGACTGTTATTCTACTGAGAGAGGTGAGGTAAAGAGGTACAACTTGACTAATGATGACTTATTCTACTGAGAGAGGTGAGGTAAAGAGGTACAACTTTAGACTGATAGACTATTATTCTACTGAGAGAGGTGAGGTAAAGAGGTACAACTTTAGACTGATAGACTATTATGCTACTGAGAGAGGTGAGGTAAAGAGGTACAACTTTAGACTGATAGACTATTATTCTACTGTGAGAGGTGAGGTAAAGAGGTACAACTTGACTAATGATGACTATTATTCTACTGTGAGAGGTGAGGTAAAGAGGTACAACTTTAGACTGATAGACTATTATTCTACTGAGAGGGGTGAGGTAAAGAGGTACAACTTTAGACTGATAGACTATTATTCTACTGTGAGAGGTGAGGTAAAGAGGTACAACTTTAGACTGATAGACTATTATTCTACTGAGAGAGGTGAGGTAAAGAGGTAAAACTTTAGACTGATAGACTATTATTCTACTGAGAGAGGTGAGGTAAAGAGGTACAACTTGACTAATGATGACTTATTCCACTGAGAGAGGTGAGGTAAAGAGGTACAACTTTAGCCTGATAGACTATTATTCTACTGAGAGAGGTGAGGTAAAGAGGTACAACTTTAGACTGATAGACTATTATGCTACTGAGAGAGGTGAGGTAAAGAGGTACAACTTGACTAATGATGACTATTATTCTACTGTGAGAGGTTAGGTAAAGAGGTACAACTTTAGACTGATAGACTATTATTCTACTGAGAGAGGTGAGGTAAAGAGGTACAACTTTAGACTGATAGACTATTATTCTACTGAGAGAGGTGAGGTAAAGAGGTACAACTTTAGACTGATAGACTATTATTTTACTGAGAGAGGTGAGGTAAAGAGGTACAACTTGACTAATGATGACTTATTCTACTGAGAGAGGTGAGGTAAAGAGGTACAACTTTAGACTGATAGACTATTATTCTACTGTGAGAGGTGAGGTAAAGAGGTACAACTTTAGACTGATAGACTATTATTCTACTGAGAGAGGTGAGGTATAGAGGTACAACTTTAGACTGATAGACTATTATTCTACTGTGAGAGGTGAGGTAAAGAGGTACAACTTTAGACTGATAGACTATTATTCTACTGAGAGAGGTGAGGTAAAGAGGTACAACTTGACTAATGATGACTATTATTCTACTGTGAGAGGTGAGGTAAAGAGGTACAACTTTAGACTGATAGACTATTATTTTACTGAGAGAGGTGAGGTAAAGAGGTACAACTTGACTAATGATGACTTATTCTACTGAGAGAGGTGAGGTAAAGAGTTACAACTTTAGACTGATAGACTATTATTCTACTGTGAGAGGTGAGGTAAAGAGGTACAACTTTAGACTGATAGACTATTATTCTACTGAGAGAGGTGAGGTATAGAGGTACAACTTTAGACTGATAGACTATTATTCTACTGTGAGAGGTGAGGTAAAGAGGTACAACTTTAGACTGATAGACTATTATTCTACTGAGAGAGGTGAGGGAAAGAGGTACAACTTGACTAATGATGACTATTATTCTACTGTGAGAGGTGAGGTAAAGAGGTACAACTTTAGACTGATAGACTATTATTTTACTGAGAGAGGTGAGGTAAAGAGGTACAACTTGACTAATGATGACTTATTCTACTGAGAGAGGTGAGGTAAAGAGGTACAACTTTAGACTGATAGACTATTATGCTACTGAGAGAGGTGAGGTAAAGAGGTACAACTTTAGACTGATAGACTATTATTCTACTGAGAGAGGTGAGGTAAAGAGGTACAACTTGACTAATGATGACTTATTCTACTGAGAGAGGTGAGGTAAAGAGGTACAACTTTAGACTGATAGACTATTATTCTACTGAGAGAGGTGAGGTAAAGAGGTACAACTTTTGACTGATAGACTATTATTCTACTGAGAGAGGTGAGGTAAAGTGGTACAACTTTCGACTGATAGACTATTATTCTACTGTGAGAGGTGAGGTAAAGAGGTACAACTTTAGACTGATAGACTATTATTCTACTGAGAGAGGTGAGGTAAAGAGGTACAACTTGACTAATGATGACTATTATTCTACTGTGAGAGGTGAGGTATAGAGGTACAACTTTAGACTGATAGACTATTATTCTACTGAGAGAGGTGAGGTAAAGAGGTACAACTTTAGACTGATAGACTATTATTCTACTGTGAGAGGTGAGGTAAAGAGGTACAACTTTAGACTGATAGACTATTATTCTACTGAGAGAGGTGAGGTAAAGAGGTACAACTTTAGACTGATAGACTATTATTCTACTGAGAGAGTTGAGGTAAAGAGGTACAACTTGACTAATGATGAATTATTCTACTGTGAGAGGTGAGGTAAAGAGGTACAACTTCAGACTGATAGACTATTATTCTACTGAGAGAGGTGAGGTAAAGAGGTACAACTTTTGACTGATAGACTATTATTCTACTGTGAGAGGTAAGGTAAAGAGGGACAACTTGACTAATGATGACTATTATTCTACTGTGAGAGGTGAGGTAAAGAGGTACAACTTCACTAATGATGACTATTATTCTACTGTGAGAGGTGAGGTAAAGAAGTACAACTTCAGACTGATACACTATTATTCTACTGTGAGAGGTGAGGTAAAGAGGTACAACTTTAGACTAATGATGACTATTATTCTACTGTGAGAGGTGAGGTAAAGAGGTACAACTTGACTAATGATGACTATTATTCTACTGTGAGAGGTGAGGTAAAGAGGGACAACTTGACTAATGATGACTATTATTCTACTGTGAGAGGTGAGGTAAAGAGGTACAACTTGACTAATGATGACTATTATTCTACTGTGAGAGGTGAGGTAAAGAGGTACAACTTGAGACTAATGATGACCATTATTCTGCTGTGAGAGGTGAGGTAAAGAGGTACAACTTTAGACTAATGATGTCTAATATTCTAATTAAAGAGGTGAGGTAAAGAGGTACAACTTTAGACTAATGATGACTATTATTCTACTGAGAGAGGTGAGGTAAAGAGGTACAACTTTAGACTGATGATGACTATTATTCTACTGTGAGAGGTGAGGTAAAGATGTACTACTTTAGACTGATTGACTATTATTCTACTGAGAGAGGTGAGGTAAAGAGGTACAACTTTAGACTAATGATGACTATTATTCTACTGTGAGAGGTGAGGTAAAGAGGTACAACTTTAGACTGATAGACTATTATTCTACTGAGAGAGGTGAGGTAAAGATGTACAACTTCTGACTGATAGACTATTATTCTACTGTGAGAGGTGAGGTAAAGAGGTACAACTTTAGACTGATAGACTATTATTTGACTGAGAGAGGTGAGGTAAAGAGGTACAACTTTAGACTAATGATGACTATTATTCTACTGAGAGAGGTGAGGTAAAGAGGTACAACTTGAGACTAATGATTACTATTATTCTACTGTGAGAGGTGAGGTAAAGAGGTACAACTTTAGACTGATAGACTATTATTCTACTGAGAGAGGTGAGGTAAAGAGGTACAACTTTAGACTGATAGACTATTACTCTACTGTGAGAGGTGAGGTAAAGAGGTACAACTTTAGACTGATAGACTATTATTCTACTGAGAGAGGTGAGGTATAGAGGTACAACTTTAGACTGATAGACTATTATTCTACTGAGAGAGGTGAGGTAAAGAGGTACAACTTGACTAATGGTGACTACTATTCTGCTGTGAGAGGTGAGGTAAAGAGGTACAACTTTTGACTGATAGACTATTATTCTACTGTGAGAGGTGAGGTAAAGACGTACAACTTGAGACTAATGATGACTATTATTCTACTGTGAGAGGTGAGGTAAAGAGGTACAACTTGACTAATGATGACTGTTATTCTACTGAGAGAGGTGAGGTAAAGAGGTACAACTTGACTAATGATGACTTATTCTACTGAGAGAGGTGAGGTAAAGAGGTACAACTTTAGACTGATAGACTATTATTCTACTGAGAGAGGTGAGGTAAAGAGGTACAACTTTAGACTGATAGACTATTATGCTACTGAGAGAGGTGAGGTAAAGAGGTACAACTTTAGACTGATAGACTATTATTCTACTGTGAGAGGTGAGGTAAAGAGGTACAACTTGACTAATGATGACTATTATTCTACTGTGAGAGGTGAGGTAAAGAGGTACAACTTTAGACTGATAGACTATTATTCTACTGAGAGGGGTGAGGTAAAGAGGTACAACTTTAGACTGATAGACTATTATTCTACTGTGAGAGGTGAGGTAAAGAGGTACAACTTTAGACTGATAGACTATTATTCTACTGAGAGAGGTGAGGTAAAGAGGTAAAACTTTAGACTGATAGACTATTATTCTACTGAGAGAGGTGAGGTAAAGAGGTACAACTTGACTAATGATGACTTATTCTACTGAGAGAGGTGAGGTAAAGAGGTACAACTTTAGCCTGATAGACTATTATTCTACTGAGAGAGGTGAGGTAAAGAGGTACAACTTTAGACTGATAGACTATTATGCTACTGAGAGAGGTGAGGTAAAGAGGTACAACTTGACTAATGATGACTATTATTCTACTGTGAGAGGTTAGGTAAAGAGGTACAACTTTAGACTGATAGACTATTATTCTACTGAGAGAGGTGAGGTAAAGAGGTACAACTTTAGACTGATAGACTATTATTCTACTGAGAGAGGTGAGGTAAAGAGGTACAACTTTAGACTGATAGACTATTATTTTACTGAGAGAGGTGAGGTAAAGAGGTACAACTTGACTAATGATGACTTATTCTACTGAGAGAGGTGAGGTAAAGAGGTACAACTTTAGACTGATAGACTATTATTCTACTGTGAGAGGTGAGGTAAAGAGGTACAACTTTAGACTGATAGACTATTATTCTACTGAGAGAGGTGAGGTATAGAGGTACAACTTTAGACTGATAGACTATTATTCTACTGTGAGAGGTGAGGTAAAGAGGTACAACTTGACTAATGGTGACTACTATTCTGCTGTGAGAGGTGAGGTAAAGAGGTACAACTTTTGACTGATAGACTATTATTCTACTGTGAGAGGTGAGGTAAGGAGGTACAACTTGAGACTAATGATGACTATTATTCTACTGTGAGAGGTGAGGTAAAGAGGTACAACTTTAGACTGATAGACTATTATTCTACTGTGAGAGGTGAGGTAAAGAGGTACAACTTGACTAATGATGACTATTATTCTACTGTGAGAGGTGAGGTAAAGAGGTACAACTTTAGACTGATAGACTATTATTCTACTGAGAGGGGTGAGGTAAAGAGGTACAACTTTAGACTGATAGACTATTATTCTACTGTGAGAGGTGAGGTAAAGAGGTACAACTTTAGACTGATAGACTATTATTCTACTGAGAGAGGTGAGGTAAAGAGGTAAAACTTTAGACTGATAGACTATTATTCTACTGAGAGAGGTGAGGTAAAGAGGTACAACTTGACTAATGATGACTTATTCTACTGAGAGAGGTGAGGTAAAGAGGTACAACTTTAGCCTGATAGACTATTATTCTACTGAGAGAGGTGAGGTAAAGAGGTACAACTTTAGACTGATAGACTATTATTCTACTGAGAGAGGTGAGGTAAAGAGGTACAACTTTAGACTGATAGACTATTATTCTACTGAGAGAGGTGAGGTAAAGAGGTACAACTTTTGACTGATAGACTATTATTCTACTGTGAGAGGTGAGGTAAAGAGGTACAACTTTAGACTGATTGACTATTATTCTACTGAGAGAGGTGAGGTAAAGAGGTAAAACTTTAGACTGATAGACTATTATTCTACTGAGAGAGGTGAGGTAAAGAGGTACAACTTGACTAATGATGACTTATTCTACTGAGAGAGGTGAGGTAAAGAGGTACAACTTTAGCCTGATAGACTATTATTCTACTGAGAGAGGTGAGGTAAAGAGGTACAACTTTAGACTGATAGACTATTATTCTACTGTGAGAGGTGAGGTAAAGAGGTACAACTTTAGACTGATAGACTATTATTCTACTGAGAGAGGTGAGGTAAAGAGGTACAACTTTAGACTGATAGACTATTATGCTACTGAGAGAGGTGAGGTAAAGAGGTACAACTTTAGACTGATAGACTATTATTCTACTGTGAGAGGTGAGGTAAAGAGGTACAACTTGACTAATGATGACTATTATTCTACTGTGAGAGGTGAGGTAAAGAGGTACAACTTTAGACTGATAGACTATTATTCTACTGAGAGGGGTGAGGTAAAGAGGTACAACTTTAGACTGATAGACTATTATTCTACTGTGAGAGGTGAGGTAAAGAGGTACAACTTTAGACTGATAGACTATTATTCTACTGAGAGAGGTGAGGTAAAGAGTTACAACTTTAGACTGATAGACTATTATTCTACTGAGAGAGGTGAGGTAAAGAGGTACAACTTTTGACTGATAGACTATTATTCTACTGTGAGAGGTGAGGTAAAGAGGTACAACTTTAGACTGATTGACTATTATTCTACTGAGAGAGGTGAGGTAAAGAGGTAAAACTTTAGACTGATAGACTATTATTCTACTGAGAGAGGTGAGGTAAAGAGGTACAACTTGACTAATGATGACTTATTCTACTGAGAGAGGTGAGGTAAAGAGGTACAACTTTAGCCTGATAGACTATTATTCTACTGAGAGAGGTGAGGTAAAGAGGTACAACTTTAGACTGATAGACTATTATGCTACTGAGAGAGGTGAGGTAAAGAGGTACAACTTTAGACTGATAGACTATTATTCTACTGTGAGAGGTGAGGTAAAGAGGTACAACTTTAGACTGATAGACTATTATTCTACTGAGAGAGGTGAGGTAAAGAGGTACAACTTGACTAATGATGACTATTATTCTACTGTGAGAGGTTAGGTAAAGAGGTACAACTTTAGACTGATAGACTATTATTCTACTGAGAGAGGTGAGGTAAAGAGGTACAACTTTAGACTGATAGACTATTATTCTACTGAGAGAGGTGAGGTAAAGAGGTACAACTTTAGACTGATAGACTATTATTTTACTGAGAGAGGTGAGGTAAAGAGGTACAACTTGACTAATGATGACTTATTCTACTGAGAGAGGTGAGGTAAAGAGGTACAACTTTAGACTGATAGACTATTATTCTACTGAGAGAGGTGAGGTAAAGAGGTACAACTTTAGACTGATAGACTATTATGCTACTGAGAGAGGTGAGGTAAAGAGGTACAACTTTAGACTGATAGACTATTATTCTACTGTGAGAGGTGAGGTAAAGAGGTACAACTTGACTAATGATGACTATTATTCTACTGTGAGAGGTGAGGTAAAGAGGTACAACTTTAGACTGATAGACTATTATTCTACTGAGAGGGGTGAGGTAAAGAGGTACAACTTTAGACTGATAGACTATTATTCTACTGTGAGAGGTGAGGTAAAGAGGTACAACTTTAGACTGATAGACTATTATTCTACTGAGAGAGGTGAGGTAAAGAGTTACAACTTTAGACTGATAGACTATTATTCTACTGAGAGAGGTGAGGTAAAGAGGTACAACTTTTGACTGATAGACTATTATTCTACTGTGAGAGGTGAGGTAAAGAGGTACAACTTTAGACTGATAGACTATTATTCTACTGAGAGAGGTGAGGTAAAGAGTTACAACTTTAGACTGATAGACTATTATTCTACTGAGAGAGGTGAGGTAAAGAGGTACAACTTTTGACTGATAGACTATTATTCTACTGTGAGAGGTGAGGTAAAGAGGTACAACTTTAGACTGATTGACTATTATTCTACTGAGAGAGGTGAGGTAAAGAGGTAAAACTTTAGACTGATAGACTATTATTCTACTGAGAGAGGTGAGGTAAAGAGGTACAACTTGACTAATGATGACTTATTCTACTGAGAGAGGTGAGGTAAAGAGGTACAACTTTAGCCTGATAGACTATTATTCTACTGAGAGAGGTGAGGTAAAGAGGTACAACTTTAGACTGATAGACTATTATTCTACTGAGAGAGGTGAGGTAAAGAGGTACAACTTTAGACTGATAGACTATTATTTTACTGAGAGAGGTGAGGTAAAGAGGTACAACTTGACTAATGATGACTTATTCTACTGAGAGAGGTGAGGTAAAGAGGTACAACTTTAGACTGATAGACTATTATTCTACTGTGAGAGGTGAGGTAAAGAGGTACAACTTTAGACTGATAGACTATTATTCTACTGAGAGAGGTGAGGTATAGAGGTACAACTTTAGACTGATAGACTATTATTCTACTGTGAGAGGTGAGGTAAAGAGGTACAACTTGACTAATGGTGACTACTATTCTGCTGTGAGAGGTGAGGTAAAGAGGTACAACTTTTGACTGATAGACTATTATTCTACTGTGAGAGGTGAGGTAAAGAGGTACAACTTGAGACTAATGATGACTATTATTCTACTGTGAGAGGTGAGGTAAAGAGGTACAACTTTAGACTGATAGACTATTATTCTACTGAGAGAGGTGAGGTAAAGAGGTACAACTTGACTAATGATGACTATTATTCTACTGTGAGAGGTTAGGTAAAGAGGTACAACTTTAGACTGATAGACTATTATTCTACTGAGAGAGGTGAGGTAAAGAGGTACAACTTTAGACTGATAGACTATTATTCTACTGAGAGAGGTGAGGTAAAGAGGTACAACTTTAGACTGATAGACTATTATTTTACTGAGAGAGGTGAGGTAAAGAGGTACAACTTGACTAATGATGACTTATTCTACTGAGAGAGGTGAGGTAAAGAGGTACAACTTTAGACTGATAGACTATTATTCTACTGTGAGAGGTGAGGTAAAGAGGTACAACTTTAGACTGATAGACTATTATTCTACTGAGAGAGGTGAGGTATAGAGGTACAACTTTAGACTGATAGACTATTATTCTACTGAGAGAGGTGAGGTAAAGAGATACAACTTGACTAATGGTGACTACTATTCTGCTGTGAGAGGTGAGGTAAAGAGGTACAACTTTTGACTGATAGACTATTATTCTACTGTGAGAGGTGAGGTAAAGAGGTACAACTTGAGACTAATGATGACTATTATTCTACTGTGAGAGGTGAGGTAAAGAGGTACAACTTGAGACTAATGATGACTATTATTCTACTGAGAGAGGTGAGGTAAAGAGGTACAACTTGAGACTAATGATGACTATTATTCTACTGTGAGAGGTGAGGTAAAGAGGTACAACTTGACTAATGATGACTGTTATTCTACTGAGAGAGGTGATGTAAAGAGGTACAACTTTATACTAATGATGACTATTATTCTACTGTGAGAGGTGACGTAAAGAGGTACAACTTGAGACTGATAGACTATTATTCTACTGAGAGAGGTGAGGTAAAGAGGTACAACTTTTGACTGATAGACTATTATTCTACTGTGAGAGGTGAGGTAAAGAGGTACAACTTTAGACTGATAGACTATTATTCTACTGAGAGAGGTGAGGTAAAGAGGTACAACTTTAGACTGATAGACTATTATTTTACTGAGAGAGGTGAGGTAAAGAGGTACAACTTGACTAATGATGACTTATTCTACTGAGAGAGGTGAGGTAAAGAGGTACAACTTTAGACTGATAGACTATTATTCTACTGAGAGAGGTGAGGTAAAGAGGTACAACTTTAGACTGATAGACTATTATTCTACTGTGAGAGGTGAGGTAAAGAGGTACAACTTTAGACTGATAGACTATTATTCTACTGTGAGATGTGAAGTAAAGAGGTACAACTTTAGACTGATAGACTATTATGCTACTGTGAGAGGTGAGGTAAAGAGGTACAACTTTAGACTGATAGACTATTATTCTACTGTGAGAGGTGAGGTAAAGAGGTACAACTTGACTAATGATGACTATTATTCTACTGTGAGAGGTGAGGTAAAGAGGTACAACTTTAGACTGATAGACTATTATTCTACTGAGAGAGGTGAGGTAAAGAGGTACAACTTTAGACTGATAGACTATTATTCTACTGAGAGAGGTGAGGTAAAGAGGTAAAACTTGACTAATGATGACTTATTCTACTGAGAGAGGTGAGGTAAAGAGGTACAACTTTAGCCTGATAGACTATTATTCTACTGAGAGAGGTGAGGTAAAGAGGTACAACTTTAGACTGATAGACTATTATTCTACTGAGAGAGGTGAGGTAAAGAGGTACAACTTTAGACTGATAGACTATTATTCTACTGAGAGAGGTGAGGTAAAGAGGTAAAACTTGACTAATGATGACTTATTCTACTGAGAGAGGTGAGGTAAAGAGGTACAACTTTAGCCTGATAGACTATTATTCTACTGAGAGAGGTGAGGTAAAGAGGTACAACTTTAGACTGATAGACTATTATGCTACTGAGAGAGGTGAGGTAAAGAGGTACAACTTTAGACTGATAGACTATTATTCTACTGTGAGAGGTGAGGTAAAGAGGTACAACTTTAGACTGATAGACTATTATTCTACTGAGAGAGGTGAGGTAAAGAGGTACAACTTGACTAATGATGACTATTATTCTACTGTGAGAGGTGAGGTAAAGAGGTACAACTTTAGACTGATAGACTATTATTCTACTGAGAGAGGTGAGGTAAAGAGGTACAACTTTAGACTGATAGACTATTATTCTACTGAGAGAGGTGAGGTAAAGAGGTACAACTTTAGACTGATAGACTATTATTTTACTGAGAGAGGTGAGGTAAAGAGGTACAACTTGACTAATGATGACTTATTCTACTGAGAGAGGTGAGGTAAAGAGTTACAACTTTAGACTGATAGACTATTATTCTACTGTGAGAGGTGAGGTAAAGAGGTACAACTTTAGACTGATAGACTATTATGCTACTGAGAGAGGTGAGGTAAAGAGGTACAACTTGACTAATGATGACTTATTCTACTGAGAGAGGTGAGGTAAAGAGGTACAACTTTAGACTGATAGACTATTATGCTACTGAGAGAGGTGAGGTAAAGAGGTACAACTTTAGACTGATAGACTATTATTCTACTGAGAGAGGTGAGGTAAAGAGGTACAACTTGACTAATGATGACTTATTCTACTGAGAGAGGTGAGGTAAAGAGGTACAACTTTAGACTGATAGACTATTATTCTACTGAGAGAGGTGAGGTAAAGAGGTACAACTTTAGACTGATAGACTATTATTCTACTGAGAGAGGTGAGGTAAAGTGGTACAACTTGACTAATGATGACTGTTATTCTACTGAGAGAGGTGATGTAAAGAGGTACAACTTTATACTAATGATGACTATTATTCTACTGTGAGAGGTGACGTAAAGAGGTACAACTTGAGACTGATAGACTATTATTCTACTGAGAGAGGTGAGGTAAAGAGGTACAACTTTTGACTGATAGACTATTATTCTACTGTGAGAGGTGAGGTAAAGAGGTACAACTTTAGACTGATAGACTATTATTCTACTGAGAGAGGTGAGGTAAAGAGGTACAACTTTAGACTGATAGACTATTATTTTACTGAGAGAGGTGAGGTAAAGAGGTACAACTTGACTAATGATGACTTATTCTACTGAGAGAGGTGAGGTAAAGAGGTACAACTTTAGACTGATAGACTATTATTCTACTGAGAGAGGTGAGGTAAAGAGGTACAACTTTAGACTGATAGACTATTATTCTACTGTGAGAGGTGAGGTAAAGAGGTACAACTTTAGACTGATAGACTATTATTCTACTGTGAGATGTGAAGTAAAGAGGTACAACTTTAGACTGATAGACTATTATGCTACTGTGAGAGGTGAGGTAAAGAGGTACAACTTTAGACTGATAGACTATTATTCTACTGTGAGAGGTGAGGTAAAGAGGTACAACTTGACTAATGATGACTATTATTCTACTGTGAGAGGTGAGGTAAAGAGGTACAACTTTAGACTGATAGACTATTATTCTACTGAGAGAGGTGAGGTAAAGAGGTACAACTTTAGACTGATAGACTATTATTCTACTGAGAGAGGTGAGGTAAAGAGGTAAAACTTGACTAATGATGACTTATTCTACTGAGAGAGGTGAGGTAAAGAGGTACAACTTTAGCCTGATAGACTATTATTCTACTGAGAGAGGTGAGGTAAAGAGGTACAACTTTAGACTGATAGACTATTATTCTACTGAGAGAGGTGAGGTAAAGAGGTACAACTTTAGACTGATAGACTATTATTCTACTGAGAGAGGTGAGGTAAAGAGGTAAAACTTGACTAATGATGACTTATTCTACTGAGAGAGGTGAGGTAAAGAGGTACAACTTTAGCCTGATAGACTATTATTCTACTGAGAGAGGTGAGGTAAAGAGGTACAACTTTAGACTGATAGACTATTATGCTACTGAGAGAGGTGAGGTAAAGAGGTACAACTTTAGACTGATAGACTATTATTCTACTGTGAGAGGTGAGGTAAAGAGGTACAACTTTAGACTGATAGACTATTATTCTACTGAGAGAGGTGAGGTAAAGAGGTACAACTTGACTAATGATGACTATTATTCTACTGTGAGAGGTGAGGTAAAGAGGTACAACTTTAGACTGATAGACTATTATTCTACTGAGAGAGGTGAGGTAAAGAGGTACAACTTTAGACTGATAGACTATTATTCTACTGAGAGAGGTGAGGTAAAGAGGTACAACTTTAGACTGATAGACTATTATTTTACTGAGAGAGGTGAGGTAAAGAGGTACAACTTGACTAATGATGACTTATTCTACTGAGAGAGGTGAGGTAAAGAGTTACAACTTTAGACTGATAGACTATTATTCTACTGTGAGAGGTGAGGTAAAGAGGTACAACTTTAGACTGATAGACTATTATGCTACTGAGAGAGGTGAGGTAAAGAGGTACAACTTGACTAATGATGACTTATTCTACTGAGAGAGGTGAGGTAAAGAGGTACAACTTTAGACTGATAGACTATTATGCTACTGAGAGAGGTGAGGTAAAGAGGTACAACTTTAGACTGATAGACTATTATTCTACTGAGAGAGGTGAGGTAAAGAGGTACAACTTGACTAATGATGACTTATTCTACTGAGAGAGGTGAGGTAAAGAGGTACAACTTTAGACTGATAGACTATTATTCTACTGAGAGAGGTGAGGTAAAGAGGTACAACTTTAGACTGATAGACTATTATTCTACTGAGAGAGGTGAGGTAAAGTGGTACAACTTTCGACTGATAGACTATTATTCTACTGTGAGAGGTGAGGTAAAGAGGTACAACTTTAGACTGATAGACTATTATTCTACTGAGAGAGGTGAGGTAAAGAGGTACAACTTTAGACTGATAGACTATTATTCTACTGAGAGAGGTGAGGTAAAGAGGTACAACTTGACTAATAATGACTTATTCTACTGAGAGAGGTGAGGTAAAGAGGTACAACTTTAGACTGATAGACTGTTATGCTACTGAGAGAGGTGAGGTAAAGAGGTACAACTTTAGACTGATAGACTATTATTCTACTGTGAGAGGTGAGGTAAAGAGGTACAACTTTAGACTGATGGACTATTATGCTACTGAGAGAGGTGAGGTAAAGAGGTACAACTTTAGACTGATAAACTATTATTCTACTGAGAGAGGTGAGGTAAAGAGGTACAACTTTAGACTGATAGACTATTATTCTACTGCGAGAGGTGAGGTAAAGAGGTACAACTTGACTAATGATGACTTATTCTACTGAGAGAGGTGAGGTAAAGAGGTACAACTTTAGACTGATAGACTATTATTCTACTGAGAGAGGTGAGGTAAAGAGGTACAACTTTAGACTGATAGACTATTATTCTACTGAGAGAGGTGAGGTAAAGAGGTACAACTTGACTAATGATGATTTATTCTACTGAGAGAGGTGAGGTAAAGAGGTACAACTTTATACTAATGATGACTATTATTCTACTGTGAGAGGTGAGGTAAAGAGGTACAACTTTAGACTGATTTACTATTATTCTACTGTGAGAGGTGAGGTAAAGAGGTACAAATTTAAACTTAGACAGCCATCTACATGTTTATTGTAACACATACAGGCTAAAACACAGACAGTATTTACAGTTGAAGTCAGAAGTTTACATACACCTTTCGCCAAATCCATTTAAACTCAGTTTTTCACAATTCCTGACATTTAATCCTAGTAAAAAATTCCCTGTTTTAGGTCAGTTAGGATCACCACTTTATTTTTAAGAATGTGAAATGTCAGAATAATAGTAGAGAGAATGATTTATTTCAGCTTTTATTTCTTTCATCGCATTCCCAATGGGTGAGAAGTTTACATACACTCAATTAGTATTTGGTAGCATTGCCTTTAAATTGTTTAACTTGGGTCAAATGCTTCGGGTAGCCTTCCTCAAGCTTCCCACAATAAGTTGGCTGCGTGGTCCCATGGTGTTTATACTTGCGTACTATTGTTTGTACAGATGAACGTGGTACCTTCAGCCGTTTGGAAATCGCTCCCGAGGATGAACCAGACTTGTGGAGGTCTACAATTTTCTTTCTGAAGTCTTGGCTGATTTCTTTTGATTTTCCCATGATGTCAAGCAAAAGAGGCACTGAGTTTTAACCTCTTGGGGCTAGGTGGGACGCTAGCGTGCCACCCGTGGTGCACTCCATCAACAGCAGGTGCATTTCAAGAGCGGCAAATTTGAATCCAAATAAATGTCAAAATTCAAATTTTTCTAAAATACAACTATGTTACACCATTTGAAAGATAAACATCTCCTTAATCTAACCACGTTTTACGATTTCAAAAAGGTTTTACGGCGAAAGCATAAATTTAGAGTATGTTAGGACAGTACATTTACAAGAGTTGTGTGTAATGTTTTGTCAAGTCAAAGACAGGGTCACCAAAACCATAAAACCAGCTAAAATGATACACTAACCTTTTACAATCTCCATCAGATGACACTCCTAGGACATTATGTTAGACAATGCATGCATTTTTAGTTCTATCAAGTTGATATTTATATCCAAAAACAGCGTTTTACTATGGCATTGATTTTGAGGAAATCGTTTCCCTCCAATAACCGGCAGTCAAGTCAGCGTGACAAATTAAATAATTAAAATTAGAAAACATTGGTAAAATATTATATTGTCATTTAAAGAATTATAGATTTACATCTTTTGAACGCAATCAACTTGCCAGATTTAAAAATAACCTTACTGGGAAATCACACTTTGCAATAATCTGAGCACTGCGCCCAGAAAAATACGCGTTGCGATACAGACTAGACGTCATGTTGGGGAGATCTAAAATCGAAAATACTATGTAAATAATCCATTACCTTTGATTCTCTTCATCAGATGTCACTTCCAGGTATCACAGGTCCATAACGAATGTAGTTTTGTTCAAAAAAGCTCATCATTTATGTCCAAAAATCTCCGTCTCGTTAGCACATGATGTAAGCCAGCCGGACTTCTCGTCATGAACGAGGGGAAAAAATATATTTCCGTTCGTTCAAACATGTCAAACGTTGTATAGCATAAATCATTAGGGCCTTTTTTAACCAGAACATGAATAATATTCAAGGTGGATAAATGCATACTCTTTTATAACGTATTGGAACGAGGGTACCCAACATCAACTCGCGCGCAAGGTGTCTAATGGGCCATCATCGTTCCATGGCTCTTGTTCGGTCAGATCTCCCTCCAGAAGACTCAAAACACTTTGTAAAGGCTGGTGACATCTAGTGGAAGCAATAGGAAGTGCCAAAATATTCCTAAACCCCTGTGTTTTTCAATGGGATAGGTTTAAAGTCAATACAACACATCAGGTATCCACTTCCTGTCAGAAAATGTCTCAGGGTTTTGCCTGCCAAATGAGTTCTGTTATACTCACAGACACCATTCAAACAGTTTTGGAAACTTTAGAGTGTTTTCTATCCATATATAATAAGTATATGCATATTGTAGTTACTGGGTAGGATTAGTAACCAGATTAAATCGGGTACATTTTTTTTATCCAGACGTGCAAATGCTGCCCCCTAGACCCAACAGGTTAAGGTACACACAGGTACACCTCCAATTGACTCAAATTATGTCAATTAGCCTATCAGAAGCTTCTAATGCTATGACATCATTTTCTGGAATTTTCCAAGCTGTTTAAAGGCACAGTCAACTTAGTGTATGTAAACTTCTGACCCACTGGAATTGTGATACAGTGAATTATAAGTGAAATAATCTGTCTGTAAACAATTGCTGGAAAAATTACTTGTGTCATAGACAAAGTAGATGTCCTAACCGACTTGCCAAAACTATAGTTTGGTAACAAGACAGTTGTGGAGTGGTTGAAAAACGAGTTTTAATGACTCGAACCTAAGTGTATGTAAACCTCCGACTTCAACTGTACATCATAAAAGAAACAGATACATCGCAAGTAACATTACTGTTGGACAAATCTGTCAACACACAACGGACTGAGAAGATAGAGAGAGAGATTAAAAAGAAGGAGAGAGAGAGAGAGAGAGAGAGAGAGAGAGAGGGATGGATGGATGGGTAAATAAAGAGAGAGAGAGAGACAGAGAGAGAGAGAGAGAGACAGAGAGAGAGAGAGAGAGAGAGAGAGATGGAGTGGTAAATAAAGAGAGAGAGAGAGAGAGAGAGAGAGAGAGAGAGAGAGAGACAGAGGGAGAGAGGGAGAGAGAGAGAGGGGTAAATAAAGAGAGAGAGAGAGAGATGGAGTGGTAAATAAAGAGAGAGAGAGATGGAGAGAGAGAGAGAGAGAGAGAGAACGGAGTAACGTTATAGTCGTTAGTTAGTTAGTTAGTTACCGGAGAGAGCCGATGAGAGGAGAGTCCATCCGCAAGGGGAGCTTCACTCCCGGTGTGTCGAGCGCCCTAAACTCCCCAAACCGTTATATTCCATCTGCGTGCTTCTGTTTCCCCCGGTAATATCCGTTATCTGTTATCCAGCCACTAGCTCTCGCTCTCGCTGTCGATGAGCTCCAGTTAAAAAAAAAACAATATCCAACAGGAGAGGAAAACCTCACAAGTCACGTTGTCTCAAAAAACACGCCGCAGTCTCAGAGAAAGAAAGAAAGAAAGAGAGGTTTGGAACTTTAGAAGCAAAACATACGGTAACGGAGAGTCTTCTAGTGCATCATCCCGGATCCCCGACCAGCCTGGGCTCCGCTCTGAAAAGCCTGACAGCGCGAGTCACAAAACCCTAGCCGCACCCGGTGAAAGGCAGGACCACGTGACCGACCGACCGACCGCCCGCTTTCCCCTCCTCGCTCACAGGCTACTACTGCACACCGAACAGAACAGACTCCGTCTACCGTAGCCGAACCAGCCGTCACAGCCCCGTCGGTCAACAAAAGGGGGCAGACCGGGGGTTTGGTGGAGGATTGCGACGAACCTCCCGAGAGCATTGTTCATGTTCATACATGTTCATCTGTCGCCGATGTAAACACGTTGTTGTTTGATTGATGACATGCTAGGAGAGAGGAGGAGAGAGGGGCTGGGGCAGGAGGGTAATAGAGGGTAGTAGAGGGTAATAGAGGGTAACAGATGGTAATAGACACCACCTAGGAGAGAGAGGCTGGGGCAGGAGGGTAATAGAGGGTAATAGACACCACCTAGGAGAGAGAGACTGGGGCAGGAGGGTAATAGAGGGTAATAGAGGGTAATAGTCACCACCTAGGAGAGAGAGACTGGGGCAGGAGGGTAATAGAGGGTAGTAGAGGGTAGTAGAGGGTAATAGAGGGTAATAGAGGGTAGTAGAGGGTAATAGAGGGTAATAGTCACCACCTAGGAGAGAGAGACTGGGGCAGGAGGGTAATAGAGGGTAATAGAGGGTAGTAGAGGGTAATAGAGGGTAGTAGAGGGTAATAGAGGGTAATAGTCACCACCTAGGAGAGAGAGAGACTGGGGCAGGAGGGTAACAGAGGGTAATAGAGGGTAATAGAGGGAAATAGTCACCACCTAGGAGAGAGAGACTGGGGCAGGAGGGTAATAGAGGGTAATAGACACCATCTAGGAGAGAGAGACTGGGGCAGGAGGGTAATAGAGGGTAGTAGAGGGTAATAGAGGGTAATAGAGGGTAATAGTCACCACCTAGGAGAGAGAGACTGGGGCAGGAGGGTAATAGAGGGTAATAGACACCACCTAGGAGAGAGAGACTGGGGCAGGAGGGTAATAGAGTGTAGTAGAGGGTAATAGAGGGTAATAGAGGGTAATAGTCACCACCTAGGAGAGAGAGACTGGGGCAGGAGGGTAATAGATGGTAATAGAGGGTAATAGAGGGTAATAGACACCACCTAGGAGAGAGAGACTGGGGCAGGAGGGTAATAGAGGGTAGTAGAGGGTAATAGAGGGTAATAGATGGTAATAGACACCACCTAGGAGAGAGAGACTGGGGCAGGAGGGTAATAGAGGGTAATAGAGGGTAATAGAGGGTAATAGAGGGTAGTAGAGGGTATTAGAGGGTAATAGAGGGTAGTAGAGGGTAATAGAGGGTAATAGAGTGTAATAGTCACCACCTAGGAGAGAGAGACTGGGGCAGGAGGGTAATAGAGGGTAATAGAGGGTAATAGAGGGTAATAGAGGGTAGTAGAGGGTAATAGAGGGTAATAGAGGGTAATAGTCACCACCTAGGAGAGAGAGACTGGGGCAGGAGGGTAATAGAGGGTAGTAGACACCACCTAGGAGAGAGAGACTGGGGCAGGAGGGTAATAGAGGGTAATAGAGGGTAATAGAGGGTAATAGAGGGTAATAGTCACCACCTAGGAGAGAGAGGCTGGGGCAGGAGGGTAATAGAGGGTAATAGAGGGTAATAGAGGGTAATAGTCACCACCTAGGAGAGAGGCTGGGGCAGGAGCGTAATAGAGGGTAGTAGAGGGTAATAGTCACCACCTAGGAGGGAGACTGGGGTAGGACGATAACACCATCATTAAGTTTGCTGACAACACAACAGTGGTGGGCCTGACCACCAACAACGACTAGACAGCCTAAAGGGAGGAGCTCAGAGACCTGGCCGTGTGATGCCAGGACAACAACCTCTCCCTCAACGTGAGCAGGACAAAGGAGATGATTGTGGACTACAGGAAAAGGAGGACCGAACACGACCCCATTCTCATCGACGGGGCTGCAGTGGAGCAGGTTGAGAGCTTCAAGTTCCTTGGTGTCCACATCACTAACAAACTATCATGGTCCAAACACACCAAGACAGTCGTGAAGAAGATACGACAAAACCTTTTCCCCCTCAGGAGACTTTGGCATGGGTCCCCAGATCCTCAAAAAGTTCTACAGCTGCACCATCGAGAGCATCCTGACCGGTTGCATCACCGCCTGGTATGGCAACTGCTCGTGCCTCCGACTGTAAGGCACTACAGAGGGTAGTGAGTACAGCCCAGTACATCACTGGGGCCAAGCTTCCTGACATCCAGGACCTCTATACCAGGCGGTGTCAGAGGAAGGCCCAAAAATTGTCAGAGACTCCAGTCACCCAAGTCATAGACTGTTCTCTCTGCTACCTCCACAGCAAGTGGGTACCGGAGCACCAAGTCTAGGTCCAACAGGCTCCTTAACAGCTTCTACCCCCAAGCCATAAGACTCCTGAACAATTAATAAAATGGCCACCCAGGACTATTTACATTGACTCCCCCCGCTGCTACTCACTGTTTATTATCTATGCATAGTCACTTCACCCCTACCTAAATGTACATATTACCTCGACTAACCTGTAGCCCCACACACTGACTTGGTACCGGTACACCTTGTATATAGCCTCGTTATTGTTATTTTATTGTGTTACCAGCTAATGAGAGAGACGTATATTTTGTAAATATTTTCCTAACTCTATTTCTTGAGCTGCATTGTTGGTTAAAATGTTATAGGGATCGGCGTCCCGTCGACGGGACAGTTGTAAATCATGCAGCACGATTGCAGATTTTAGAGAAACAACAACAAATGTTGGTACATAGAAGTGTCTTATATCGTCTGAAAGCTTAAATTCTTGTTAACCTCTATGGGACCGGCGGGACGAATTCGTCCCACCTACGTAACATCCACTGCCAGCCTGTGGCGCGATTTTCAAAATCTTCAAAATCCTATTACTTCAATTTCTCAAACATATGACTATTTTACAGCCATTTAAAGATAAGACTCTCGTTAATCTAACCACACTGTCCGATTTCAAAAAGGCTTTACAACGAAAGCAAAACATTAGATTATGTCAGCAGAGTACCAAGCCAGAAATAATCAGACACCCATTTTTCAAGCCAGCATATAATGTCACCAAAACCCAGAAGACAGCTAAATGCAGCACTCACCTTTGATGATCTTCATCAGATGACAACCCTAGGACATTATGTTATACAATACATGCATGTTTTGTTCAATCAAGTTCATATTTATATCAAAAACCAGCTTTTACATTAGCATGTGACGTTCAGAACTAGCATACCCCCGCAAACTTACGGGGAATTCGCTAACATTTTACTAAATTACTCACGATAAACGTTCACAAAAAGCATAACAATTATTTTAAGAATTATAGATACAGACCTCCTCTATGCACTCGATATGTCCGATTTTAAAATAGCTTTTTGGTGAAAGCACATTTTGCAATATTCTAAGTATATAGCCCAGGCATCACGGGCTCGCTATTTAGACATCCGGCAAGTTTAGCACTCACCATAATCATATTTACTATTATAAAAATGTCATTACCTTTTGTTGTCTTCGTCAGAATGCACACCCAGGACGTCTACTTCAATAACAAATGTTGGTTTGGTCCAAAATAATCCATCGTTATATCCGAATAGCGGCGTTTTGTTCGTATGCGTTCCAGACACTATCCGAAATAGTAAAGAAGTGTCGCGCGCTTGGCGCAATTCCTGACAATAAAATTCAAAGTATTCAATTGCCGTACGTCGAAGCATGTCAACCGCTGTTTAAAATCAATTTTTACGTCATTTTTCTCGTAGAAAAGCGGTAAAATTCCGACAGGGAATCTCCTTTTCGGCAAACAGAGGAAAAAATCCCAAAGGCGGGGGCGGTCGGTGTCACGCGCATAAGCTAGTGTCTCTTGATGGGCCACTTGAGAAAGGCGATAATGTGTTTCAGCCTGGGGCTGGAATGACGACATTCTCTTTTTTCCCGGGCTATGAGAGCCTATGGACGACGTGGGAAGTGTCACGTTAGAGCAGAGATCCTTAGTAAATGATAGAGATGGCAAAGAAGTTCCAGAAATGGTCAGACAGGCCACTTCCTGTAAAGGAATCTCTCAGGTTTTGACCTGCCATTTGAGTTCTGTTATACTCACAGACACCATTCAAACAGTTTTAGAAAATTTAGGGTGTTTTCTATCCATATGTAATAAGTATATGCATATTCTAGTTACTGAGTAGGAGTGGTAACCAGATTAAATCGGGTATGTTTTTTATCCAGCCGTGTCAATGCTGCCCCCTAGCCCTAACAGGTTAATATAACTGCACTGTCCGATTTACAGTAGCTATTACAGTGAAAAAATGCCATGCTATTGTTTGAGGAGAGCTCCTAACAACAAAACACTTTTTTTCACAGCGATTTTAATACATTCACCTCTGAAGGTGAAATGTGTACTTACATTCTAAAGATCTTGCTCTGATTTATCATCCAAGGGGTCCCAGAGATAACACGAAGTGACGTTTGGTTAGATAAAATCCTTTTTCATATCCGAAAAAAGATCCCTATTGCACGATCGATTTTGTATTTCCACTCGTTCAATTTGTAAAGAAAGGAATCTGTGAAAATCTCACCCTAAATGTTGTTTCAACTAGTCAAATCACATTTGTATTTATTCCTCAGAGATCCTAGAATGTAACAAGACTTCACTATATCATTAGGGGTGTAGTATATCCTATAGGACACCAAATTTGGTCAAAGAGCAGTGCCTTCATGACGCTGGTGGGCTTCACTTGATCGACTCTAACTTTGTCAAATAAGCACCAATCGGGGTCAAACAAAGCTAGCCAGATAGCCAATGAGCTGGGCTTTTCGGGAGTATCCTGAAACCCCGTATCTGTCGCAGAATGTAGCTGCTAACCTTGTACGACAGCAAGCTTTTTCCGTTTGGACAAAAATTATAAGAATACGGAGAGTTATGATGTTATAAAAACTGGTTGTTTTGCAAATGTTGAACTTATAATATTGTTACTAATACTGGAAAAAGCTAAATCAAAAGTCCAAGTATACAGATTTGCCGATATTCTAGCAGAAAAAAAATGTAATATGAATGTAAATGTCTCCTTCACGATTTGACCGAATGTACCTGGGTGACTTCACACTAAATGTCATGTAGTTTGCTCATACTTCAAGTTATCCGTCTGAAACTTTGCACATACACTGCTGCCATCTTGTGGACACCATCGGAATTACAACCATAGTGATGGCTGGAACTGGGACTTTTCTTCTTTAAAGATGGTTGTAGAAAAATATAAATATATTATTTTTTTTTGGGGGGGGGGATTTTCTTCTACCAGATCTAATGGGTTATATTCTCCTAAATTCAACTCACATTTCAACAAACTTCAAAGTGTTTCCTTTCAAATGATATCAAGAATATGCACATCCTTGCTTCAGGGGCTGAGTTACAGGCTGTTAGATTTGGGTTGGTCATTTTATGTCCGAAAATTTGGAGAGAAAAAAAAGGGAGGCTATCCCTAAGATGTTTTTAAGGTTTTGTAAGTAAACTTTTCACGGTAATGATATACCTACACCTGTTGTATTCGGGCACACGTGACAAATACAATTCTCTCTCTCCTCTTCTCTCTGTCTCTGTCTCTCTCAATTCAATTTGGTTTATTGGCATGACGTAACAATGTACATATTGCCAAAGCTTAGCGTTGGATATTTACAATGGGTTGGCAGCTCTCTGTGTCCCTCCCCCAACAGGACGGATAGCCTATTCTCATCAGAGAGGTCTTTGAAACCTTAAATAAGGGTTTCAAATTTTGTGGACACTCTCTCTAATTGTTTTATATTTTTTTGACATTTTGTCAGGAAATGCAGCTCCGTCTCAGGTTCTGCTGTTGTGCAGTGGCTGCACAGCCTTTCCTCTACACGGAGCCAGGTTTTCCTGTGTCTACCCTTCTCAATGGCAAGGCTGTGCTCACTGAGCCTGTACTTTGTCAAGGTTTTTCTATGGTTTTGATCAGTGACCATGGTCAAATAGTTAGCCAAGGTGTAGATTTAGGGATCTCTCTCTCTCTCTGTCGCTCTCTTTCTCTCTCTCTCTCTCTCTCTCTCTCTCTCTCTCTCTCTCTCTCTGTTTCTCTCTCTCTCTCTCTCGGGGGATGCAGTATGCCTTCTCTCTCTCTCTCTGTCTCTCTGTCTCTGTCTCTGTCTCTCTGTGTGTCTCTCTCTACCTCTCTCTCTCTCTCTCTCTCTCTCTCTCTCTCGCTCTGTCTCTCTCTCTCTCTCTCTGTGTCTCTCTGTCTCTGTCTCTGTCTCTCTCTCTCTCTCTCTCTCTCTGTCTCTCTCTGTCTCGCTCTCTCTCTCTGTCTCTCTGTCTCTGTCTCTGTCTCTCTCTTTCTGTCTCTCAGGGGGAGGCAGTATGCCTTGTCTCTCTCTGTCTCTCTCTCTCTGTCTCTCTCTCTGTCTCTTTCTCTGTCTCTGTCTCTCTCTTTCTGTCTCTCAGGGGAGGCAGTATGCCTTGTCTCTCTCTCTCTCTCTCTCTCTCTCTCTCTGTGTCTCTCTGTCTCTCTCTGTCTCTCTCTCTCTGTCTCTCAGGGGAAGCAGTATGCCTTGTCTCTCTCTCTGTCTCTCTCTCTCTCTCTCTGTCTCTCTCTCTCTCTCTCTCTCTCTCTGTCTCTGTCTCTCTTTCTGTCTCTCAGGGGAGGCAGTATGCCTTGTCTCTCTGTCTCTCTGTGTCTCTGTCTCTCTGTCTCTCTGTCTCTCTTTCTGTCTCTCAGTGGTGGCAGTATGCCTTGTCTCTCTGTGTCTCTGTCTCTCTGTCTCTGTCTCTCTCTTTCTGTCTCTCAGGGGAGGCAGTATGCCTTGTCTCTCTCTCTCTCTCTCTCTCTCTCTCTCTGTGTCTCTCTGTGTCTCTCTGTCTCTCAGGGGAGGCAGGATGCCTTGTCTCTCTCTCTCTCTCTGTCTCTCTGTGTGTCTCTCTCTCTCTCTTTCTGTCTCTCAAGGGAGGCAGTATGCCTTGTCTTACTCATAGTTTGAAGACACATTAATGCTCGTGTTGTTCTATTGTTGTCAGATGAGTTCAACATGCAGAAGAAGTAATTCCGCTTCACAGGAACATTTCATGCATTTTTTACTACACCACCTCTGTCTCTGTGGCCACACACACACACACACACACACACACACACACACACACACACACACACACACACACACACACACACACACACACACACACACACACACACACACACACACACACACACACACACACACACACACACACACACACACACACACACACACACACACACACACACACACACACCCTCCCTGCTGGGTTATCAATGACTCGTGAGTATCTAGGCCAGACTCGTATTATCAGTGTGTGATTGGCTGTCCAGGGGCCAGTAACCATGGTGACCACCGGATAATGTAATCTATGAGGAAGTGTTTTATTTCGGGGGGGTGAATGTGTCAAAGTTGGAATCGTTTATCAGTGACACACACACCTCTCATCTCTCTCCCCGTCGTTGGTAACCTCACACACACCTCTCCTCTCTCTCTGTCGTCGGTGACCTCACACACACCTCTCTCCCCTCTTCGTCGTTGGTGACCCCACACCTCTCTCCTCTCTCCCCGTCGTTGGTGACCTCACACACCTCTCTCCCCTCTTCGTCGTTGGTGACCTCACACACCTCTCTCCTCTCTCCCCGTCGTTGTTGACCTCACACACCTCTCTCCCCTCTTCGTCGTTGGTGACCTCACACACCTCTCTCCTCTCTCCCCATCGTTGGTGACCTCACACACACCTCTCTTCTCTCTCTCCGTCGTTGGTGACCTCACACACACCCCTCTCCCTCCCCGTCGTTGGTGACCTCACACACACCTCTCTCTCTCTCTCTCTCACCTCCCCGTCGTTGGTGACCTCACACCCCTCTCTCCTCTCTCCCCGTCGTTGGTGACCTCACACACACCTCTTCTCTCTCTCCGTCGTTGGTGACCTCACACACACCTCTCTCGCTCCCTCCTCGTAGTTGGTGACCTCACACACACCTCTCTCCTCTCTCTCCGTCGTTGGTGACCTCACACACACCTCTCTCCCTCCCCGTCGTTGGTGACCTCACACACACCTCTCTCTCTCCCTCCCCGTCGTTGGTGACCTCACACACACCTCTCTCCCTCCACGTCGTTGGTGACCTCACACACAACTCTCTCTCTCCCTCTCCGTCGTTGGTGACCTCACACACACTTCTCCTCTCTCCCCGTCGTTGGTGACCTCACACACACCTCTCCTCTCTCTCCTTCGTTGGTGACCTCACTCACACCTCTCCTCTCTCTCCGTCGTTGGTGAACTCACACACACCTCTCTCCCTCCCCGTCGTTGGTGACCTCACACACACCACTCTCTCTCCCTCCCCGTTATTGGTGACCTCACACACACCTCTCTCTCTCCCTCCCCGTCATTGGTGACCTCACACACACCTCTCTCTCTCCCTCCCCGTCGTTGGTGACATCACACACCTCTCTCTCTCCCTCTCCGTCGTTGGTGACCTCACACACACCTCTCTCTCTCCCTCCCCGTCGTTGGTGACCTCACACACAGCTCTCTCTCTCCCTCCCCGTCGTTGGTGACCTCACACACACCTCTCTCTCTCCCTCTCCGTCGTTGGTGACCTAACACACACCTCTCTCTCTCCCTCTCCGTCGTTGGTGACCTCACACACCTCTCTCCCCTCTCCGTCATTGGTGACCTCACACACACCTCTCCACCTCCCTGTCGTTGGTGACCTCACCTGATAGTCGTTTCGGTGATCATCATCTCACAGGTCAAGAGGTCACAGGTCACACACACTAGTGATGCGCAGGTCAGCTGTTTCTTCACCCCCAATCGCTGATAATCCATCCACAACCGCCAGAATGTATGTGATAAAGTGACCATCTGAGTCCCACACCTGACCCTGGTAGCCTAGCCTGCAGGGACGACAGGTACCCTAGCCTGCAGGGACGACAGGTACCCTAGCCTGCAGGGACGACAGGTACCCTAGCCGGCAGGGACGACAGGTAGCCTAGCCTGCAGGGACGACAGGTACCCTAGCCTGCAGGGACGACAGGTAGCCTAGCCTGCAGGGACGACAGGTATACTAGCCTGCAGGGACGACAGGTACCCTAGCCTGCAGGGACGGCAGGTACCCTAGGCTGCAGGGACGACAGGTAGCCTAGCCTGTTCAAATGGACAGGAAGTCACTACAGAGTCAGAAACCAGCTTCAGTCACGGACAGCGGCCATGTTCAAATGGACAGGAAGTCACTACAGAGTCAGGAACCAGCTTCAGTCTCGGACAACAGCCATGTTCAAATGGACAGGAAGTCAATACAGCGTGAGAAACCAGCTTCAGTCTTGGACAGCGGCCATGTTCAAATGGACAGGAAGTCACTACAGAGTCAGAAACCAGCTTCAGTCTCGGACAGCGGCCATGTTCAAATGGACAGGAAGTCACTACAGCGTCAGAAACCAGCTTCAGTCTCGGACAGCAGCCATGTTCAAATGGACAGGAAGTCACTACAGCGTGAGAAACCAGCTTCAGTCTCGGACAACTGCCATGTTCAAATGGACAGGAAGTCACTACTGAGGCAGAAACCAGCTTCAGTTTCGGACAGCGGCCATGTTCAAATGGACAGGAAGTCACTACAGCGTGAGAAACCAGCTTCAGTCTCGGACAGCGGCCATGTTCAAATGGAAAGGAATTCACTACAGCGTGAGAACCCAGCTTCAGCCACGGACAGCGGCCATGTTCAAATGGACAGGAAGTCACTACAGCGTGAGGACCCAGCTTCAGTCTCAGACAGCGGCCATGTTCAAATGGACAGGAAGTCACTACAGAGGCAGAAACCAGCTTCAGTCTCGGACAGCAGCCATGTTCAAATGGACAGGAAGTCACAACAGCGTGAGAAACCAGCGTCAGTCTCGGACAACTGCCATGTTCAAATGGACAGGAAGTCACTACTGAGGCAGAAACCAGCTTCAGTCTCGGACAGAGGCTATGTTCAAATGGACAGGAAGTCACTACAGCGTCAGAAACCAGCGTCAGTCTTGGACAGCGGCCATGTTCAAATGGACAGGAAGTCACTACAGGGTGAGAAATCAGCTTCAGTATCGGACAGTGGCCATGTTCAAATGGACAGGAAGTCACTACAGCGTGAGAAACCAGCTTCAGTCTCGGACAGCGGCCATGTTCAAATGGACAGGAAGTCACTACAGAGTCAGAAACCAGCTTCAGTCTCGGACAGAGGCTATGTTCAAATGGACAGGAAGTCACTACAGCGTCAGAAACCAGCTTCAGTCTCGGACAGCAGCCATGTTCAAATGGACAGGAAGTCACAACAGCGTGAGAAACCAGCGTCAGTCTCGGACAACTGCCATGTTCAAATGGACAGGAAGTCACTACTGAGGCAGAAACCAGCTTCAGTTTCGGACAGCGGCCATGTTCAAATGGACAGGAAGTCACTACAGCGTGAGAAACCAGCTTCAGTCTCGGACAGCGGCCATGTTCAAATGGAAAGGAATTCACTACAGCGTGAGAACCCAGCTTCAGCCACGGACAGCGGCCATGTTCAAATGGACAGGAAGTCACTACAGCGTGAGGACCCAGCTTCAGTCTCAGACAGCGGCCATGTTCAAATGGACAGGAAGTCACTACAGAGGCAGAAACCAGCTTCAGTCTCGGACAGCAGCCATGTTCAAATGGACAGGAAGTCACTACAGCGTCAGAAACCAGCGTCAGTCTTGGACAGCGGCCATGTTCAAATGGACAGGAAGTCACTACAGGGTGAGAAACCAGCTTCAGTCTCGGACAGCGGCCATGTTCAAATGGACAGGAAGTCACTACAGAGTCAGAAACCAGCTTCAGTCTCGGACAGCGGTCATGTTCAAATGGACAGGAAATCACTACAGCGTCAGAAACCAGCTTCAGTCTCGGACAGCGGCCATGTTCAAATGGACAGGAAGTCACTACAGCGTGAGAAACCAGCTTCAGTTTCGGATTGCGGTCATGTTCAAATGGACAGGAAGTCACTACAGCGTGAGAAACCAGCTTCAGTCTCGGACAGTGGCCATGTTCAAATGGACAGGAAGTCATTACAGCATGAGAAACCAGCTTCAGTCTCGGACAGCGGCCATATTCAAATGGACAGGAAGTCACTACAGAATCAGAAACCAGCTTCAGTCTCGGACAGCGGCCATGTTCAAATGGACAGGAATTCACTACAGTGTGAGAAACCAGCTTCAGTCTCGGACAGCGGCCATGTTCAAATGGACAGGAAGTCACTACAGCGTGAGAAACCATCTTCAGTCTCGGACAGCGGCCATGTTCAAATGGACAGGAAGTCACTACAGAGTCAGAAACCAGCTTCAGTCTCGGACAGCGGCCATGTTCAAATGGACAGGAATTCACTACAGTGTGAGAAACCAGCTTCAGTCTCGGACAGCGGTCATGTTCAAATGGACAGGAAGTCACTACAGCGTGGGAACCCAGCTTCAGTCTTGGACAGCGGCCATGTTCAAATGGACTGGAAGTCACTAGAGAGGCAGAAACCAGCTTCAGTCTCGGACAGAGGCTATGTTCAAATGGACAGGAAGTCACTACAGTGTCAGAAACCAGCTTCAGTCTCGGACAGCGGCCATGTTCAAATGGACAGGAATTCACTACAGTGTGAGAAACCAGCTTCAGTCTCGGACAGCGGCCATGTTCAAATGGACAGGAAGTCACTACAGCGTGAGAAACCATCTTCAGTCTCGGACAGCGGCCATGTTCAAATGGACAGGAAGTCACTACAGAGTCAGAAACCAGCTTCAGTCTCGGACAGCGGTCATGTTCAAATGGACAGGAAGTCACTACAGCGTGAGAAAGCAGCTTCAGTCTAGGACAGCAGCCATGTTCAAATGGACAGGAAGTCACTACAGCGTGAGAAACCAGCTTCAGTCTTGGACAGCGGCCATGTTCAAATGGACAGGAAGTCACTAGAGAGGCAGAAACCAGCTTCAATCTCGGACAGAGGCTATGTTCAAATGGACAGGAAGTCACTACAGCGCCAGAAACCAGCTTCAGTCTCGGACAGCAGTCATGTTCAAATGGACCGGAAGTCACTACAGCGTGAGATCCCAGCTTCAGTCTCAGACAGTGGCCATGTTCAAATGGACAGGAAGTCACTACAGAGTGAGAAACCAGCTTCAGTCTCGGACAGCGGCCATGTTCAAATGGACAGGAAGTTACTACAGCGTCAGAAACCAGCTTCAGTCTCGGACAGCGGACATGTTCAAATGGACAGGAAGTCACTACACCGTGAGAAACCAGCTTCAGTCTCGGACAGCGGCCATGTTCAAATGGACAGGAAGTCACTACAGCGTCAGAAACCAGCTTCAGTCTCGGACAGTGGCCATATTCAAATGAACAGGAAGTCACTACAGAGTCAGAAACCAGCTTCAGTCTCGGACAGCGGCCATGTTCAAATGGACAGGAATTCACTACAGTGTGAGAAACCAGCTTCAGTCTCGGACAGCGGTCATGTTCAAATGGACAGGAAGTCACTACAGCGTGGGAACCCAGCTTCAGTCTTGGACAGCGGCCATGTTCAAATGGACTGGAAGTCACTAGAGAGGCAGAAACCAGCTTCAGTCTCGGACAGAGGCTATGTTCAAATGGACAGGAAGTCACTACAGTGTCAGAAACCAGCTTCAGTCTCGGACAGCGGCCATGTTCAAATGGACAGGAAGTCACTACAGCGTGAGAAAACAGCTTCAGTCTCGGACAGTGGCCATGTTCAAATGGACAGGATGTCATTACAGCATGAGAAACCAGCTTCAGTCTCGGACAGCGGCCATATTCAAATGGACAGGAAGTCACTACAGCGTCAGAAACCAGCGTCAGTCTTGGACAGCGGCCATGTTCAAATGGACAGGAAGTCACTACAGCGTGAGAAACCATCTTCAGTCTCGGACAGCGGCCATGTTCAAATGGACAGGAAGTCACTACAGAGTCAGAAACCAGCTTCAGTCTCGGACAGCGGTCATGTGCAAATGGACAGGAAGTCACTACAGCGTGAGAAAGCAGCTTCAGTCTTGGACAGCGGCCATGTTCAAATGGACAGGAAGTCACTACAGCGTGAGGAACCAGCTTCAGTCTTGGACAGCGGCCATGTTCAAGTGGACAGGAAGTCACTAGAGAGGCAGAAACCAGCTTCAGTCTCGGAAAGCAGTCATGTTCAAATGGACAGGAAGTCACTACAGCGTGAGATCCCAGCTTCAGTCTCAGACAGCGGCCATGTTCAAATGGACAGGAAGTCACTACAGCGTGAGAAACCAGCTTCAGTCTCGGACAGCGGCCATGTTCAAATGGACAGGAAGTCACTACACCGTGAGAAACCAGCTTCAGTCTCGGACAGCGGCCATGTTCAAATGGACAGGAAGTCACTACAGCGTGAGAAACCAGCTTCAGTCTCGGACAGCGGCCATGTTCAAATGGACAGGAAGTCACTACAGCGTGAGAAACCAGCTTCAGTCTCGGACAGCGGCCATGTTCAAATGGACAGGAAGTCACTACAGAGGCAGAAACCAGCTTCAGTCTCGGACAGCAGCCATTTTCAAATGGACAGGAAGTCACAACAGCGTGAGAAACCAGCGTCAGTCTAGGACAACTGCCATGTTCAAATGGACAGGAAGTCACTACAGAGGCAGAAACCAGCTTCAGTCTCGGACAGCGGCCACGTTCAAATGGACAGGAAGTCACTGCAGCGTTTGAAACCAGCTTCAGTCTCGGACAGCGGCCATGTTCAAATGGAAAGGAATACACTACAGCGTGAGAACCCAGCTTAAGCCACGGACAGCGGCCATGTTAAATTGGACAGGAAGTCACTACAGCGTGAGAAACCAGCTTAAGTCTCGGACAGTGGCCATGTTCAAATGGACAGGAAGTCATTACAGCATGAGAAACCAGCTTCAGTCTCGGACAGCGGCCATATTCAAATGGACAGGAAGTCACTACAGCGTCAGAAACCAGCGTCAGTCTTGGACAGCGGCCATGTTCAAATGGACAGGAAGTCACTACAGCGTGAGAAACCATCTTCAGTCTCGGACAGCGGCCATGTTCAAATGGACAGGAAGTCACTACAGAGTCAGAAACCAGCTTCAGTCTCGGACAGCGGTCATGTGCAAATGGACAGGAAGTCACTACAGCGTGAGAAAACAGCTTCAGTCTCGGACAGCGGCCATATTCAAATGGACAGGAAGTCACTACAGCGTCAGAAACCAGCGTCAGTCTTGGACAGCGGTCATGTTCAAATGGACAGGAAGTCACTACAGCGTCAGAATCCAGCTTCAGTCTCGGACAGTGGCCATATTCAAATGAACAGGAAGTCACTACAGAGTCAGAAACCAGCTTCAGTCTCGGACAGCGGTCATGTTCAAATGGACAGGAAGTCACTACAGCGTGGGAACCCAGCTTCAGTCTTGGACAGCGGCCATGTTCAAATGGACTGGAAGTCACTAGAGAGGCAGTAACCAGCTTCAGTCTCGGACAGAAGCTATGTTCAAATGGACAGGAAATCACTACAGTGTCAGAAACCAGCTTCAGTCTCGGACAGCGGCCATGTTCAAATGGACAGGAAGTCACTACAGAGTGAGAAACCAGCTTCAGTCTCGGACAGCGGCCATGTTCAAATGGACAGGAAGTTACTACAGCGTCAGAAACCAGCTTCAGTCTCGGACAGCGGACATGTTCAAATGGACAGGAAGTCACTACACCGTGAGAAACCAGCTTCAGTCTCGGACAGCGGCCATGTTCAAATGGACAGGAAGTCACTACAGCGTCAGAAACCAGCTTCAGTCTCAGACAGTGGCCATATTCAAATGAACAGGAAGTCACAACAGAGTCAGAAACCAGCTTCAGTCTCGGACAGCGGCCATGTTCAAATGGACAGGAATTCACTACAGTGTGAGAAACCAGCTTCAGTCTCAGACAGTGGCCATGTTCAAATGGACAGGAAGTCACTACAGAGTGAGAAACCAGCTTCAGTCTCGGACAGCGGCCATGTTCAAATGGACAGGAAGTTACTACAGCGTCAGAAACCAGCTTCAGTCTCGGACAGCGGACATGTTCAAATGGACAGGAAGTCACTACACCGTGAGAAACCAGCTTCAGTCTCGGACAGCGGCCATGTTCAAATGGACAGGAAGTCACTACAGCGTCAGAAACCAGCTTCAGTCTCGGACAGCGGCCATGTTCAAATGGACAGGAAGTCACTACAGAGTCAGAAACCAGCTTCAGTCTCGGACAGCGGCCATGTTCAAATGGACAGGAATTCACTACAGTGTGAGAAACCAGCTTCAGTCTCGGACAGCGGTCATGTTCAAATGGACAGGAAGTCACTACAGCGTGAGAAACCAGCTTCAGTCTTGGACAGCGGCCATGTTCAAATGGACAGGAAGTCACTAGAGAGGCAGAAACCAGCTTCAATCTCGGACAGAGGCTATGTTCAAATGGACAGGAAGTCACTACAGCGCCAGAAACCAGCTTCAGTCTCGGACAGCAGTCATGTTCAAATGGACCGGAAGTCACTACAGCGTGAGATCCCAGCTTCAGTCTCAGACAGTGGCCATGTTCAAATGGACAGGAAGTCACTACAGAGTGAGAAACCAGCTTCAGTCTCGGACAGCGGCCATGTTCAAATGGACAGGAAGTTACTACAGCGTCAGAAACCAGCTTCAGTCTCGGACAGCGGACATGTTCAAATGGACAGGAAGTCACTACACCGTGAGAAACCAGCTTCAGTCTCGGACAGCGGCCATGTTCAAATGGACAGGAAGTCACTACAGCGTCAGAAACCAGCTTCAGTCTCGGACAGTGGCCATATTCAAATGAACAGGAAGTCACTACAGAGTCAGAAACCAGCTTCAGTCTCGGACAGCGGCCATGTTCAAATGGACAGGAATTCACTACAGTGTGAGAAACCAGCTTCAGTCTCGGACAGCGGTCATGTTCAAATGGACAGGAAGTCACTACAGCGTGGGAACCCAGCTTAAGTCTTGGACAGAGGCCATGTTCAAATGGACTGGAAGTCACTAGAGAGGCAGAAACCAGCTTCAGTCTCGGACAGAGGCTATGTTCAAATGGACAGGAAGTCACTACAGTGTCAGAAACCAGCTTCAGTCTCGGACAGCGGCCATGTTCAAATGGACAGGAAGTCACTACAGCGTGAGAAAACAGCTTCAGTCTCGGACAGTGGCCATGTTCAAATGGACAGGATGTCATTACAGCATGAGAAACCAGCTTCAGTCTCGGACAGCGGCCATATTCAAATGGACAGGAAGTCACTACAGCGTCAGAAACCAGCGTCAGTCTTGGACAGCGGCGATGTTCAAATGGACAGGAAGTCACTACAGCGTGAGAAACCATCTTCAGTCTCGGACAGCGGCCATGTTCAAATGGACAGGAAGTCACTACAGAGTCAGAAACCAGCTTCAGTCTCGGACAGCGGTCATGTGCAAATGGACAGGAAGTCACTACAGCGTGAGAAAGCAGCTTCAGTCTTGGACAGCGGCCATGTTCAAATGGACAGGAAGTCACTACAGCGTGAGGAACCAGCTTCAGTCTTGGACAGCGGCCATGTTCAAGTGGACAGGAAGTCACTAGAGAGGGAGAAACCAGCTTCAGTCTCGGAAAGCAGTCATGTTCAAATGGACAGGAAGTCACTACAGCGTGAGATCCCAGCTTCAGTCTCAGACAGCGGCCATGTTCAAATGGACAGGAAGTCACTACAGCGTGAGAAACCAGCTTCAGTCTCGGACAGCGGCCATGTTCAAATGGACAGGAAGTCACTACACCGTGAGAAACCAGCTTCAGTCTCGGACAGCGGCCATGTTCAAATGGACAGGAAGTCACTACAGCGTGAGAAACCAGCTTCAGTCTCGGAGAGCGGCCATGTTCAAATGGACAGGAAGTCACTACAGCGTGAGAAACCAGCTTCAGTCTCGGACAGCGGCCATGTTCAAATGGACAGGAAGTCACTACAGAGGCAGAAACCAGCTTCAGTCTCGGACAGCAGCCATTTTCAAATGGACAGGAAGTCACAACAGCGTGAGAAACCAGCGTCAGTCTAGGACAACTGCCATGTTCAAATGGACAGGAAGTCACTACAGAGGCAGAAACCAGCTTCAGTCTCGGACAGCGGCCACGTTCAAATGGACAGGAAGTCACTACAGCGTTTGAAACCAGCTTCAGTCTCGGACAGCGGCCATGTTCAAATGGAAAGGAATACACTACAGCGTGAGAACCCAGCTTAAGCCACGGACAGCGGCCATGTTAAATTGGACAGGAAGTCACTACACTGTGAGAAACCAGCTTCAGTCTCGGACAGTGGCCATGTTCAAATGGACAGGAAGTCATTACAGCATGAGAAACCAGCTTCAGTCTCGGACAGCGGCCATATTCAAATGGACAGGAAGTCACTACAGCGTCAGAAACCAGCGTCAGTCTTGGACAGCGGCCATGTTCAAATGGACAGGAAGTCACTACAGCGTGAGAAACCATCTTCAGTCTCGGACAGCGGCCATGTTCAAATGGACAGGAAGTCACTACAGAGTCAGAAACCAGCTTCAGTCTCGGACAGCGGTCATGTGCAAATGGACAGGAAGTCACTACAGCGTGAGAAAACAGCTTCAGTCTCGGACAGCGGCCATATTCAAATGGACAGGAAGTCACTACAGCGTCAGAAACCAGCGGTCTTGGACAGCGGCCATGTTCAAATGGACAGGAAGTCACTACAGCGTGAGGAACCAGCTTCAGTCTTGGACAGCGGCCATGTTCAAGTGGACAGGAAGTCACTAGAGAGGAAGAAACCAGCTTCAGTCTCGGACAGCAGTCATGTTCAAATGGACAGGAAGTCACTACAGCGTGAGGACCCAGCTTCAGTCTCAGACAGCGGCCATGTTCAAATGGACAGGAAGTCACTACAGCGTGAGAAACCAGCTTCAGTCTCGGACAGCGGCCATGTTCAAATGGACAGGAAGTCACTACAGAGGCAGAAACCAGCGTCAGTCTCGGACAGCAGCCATGTTCAAATGGACAGGAAGTCACTACAGCGTCAGAAACCAGCGTCAGTCTTCGACAGCGGCCATGTTCAAATGGACAGGAAGTCATTACAGCATGAGAAACCAGCTTCAGTCTCGGACAGCAGTCATGTTCAAATGGACAGGAAGTCACTACAGAGTCAGAAACCAGCTTCAGTCTCGGACAGCGGTCATGTTCAAATGGACAGGAAGTCACTACAGTGTCAGAAACTAGCTTCAGTCTCGGACAGCGGCCATGTTCAAATGGACAGGAAGTCACTACAGCGTCAGAAACCAGCTTCAGTTTCGGATTGCGGTCATGTTCAAATGGACAGGAAGTCACTACAGCGTCAGAAACCAGCTTCAGTCTCGGACAGTGGCCATATTCAAATGAACAGGAAGTCACTACAGAGTCAGAAACCAGCTTCAGTCTCGGACAGCGGTCATGTTCAAATGGACAGGAAGTCACTACAGCGTGGGAACCCAGCTTCAGTCTTGGACAGCGGCCATGTTCAAATGGACTGGAAGTCACTAGAGAGGCAGTAACCAGCCTCAGTCTCGGACAGAGGCTATGTTCAAATGGACAGGAAATCACTACAGTGTCAGAAACCAGCTTCAGTCTCGGACAGCGGCCATGTTCAAATGGACAGGAAGTCACTACAGAGTGAGAAACCAGCTTCAGTCTCGGACAGCGGCCATGTTCAAATGGACAGGAAGTTACTACAGCGTCAGAAACCAGCTTCAGTCTCGGACAGCGGACATGTTCAAATGGACAGGAAGTCACTACACCGTGAGAAACCAGCTTCAGTCTCGGACAGCGGCCATGTTCAAATGGACAGGAAGTCACTACAGCGTCAGAAACCAGCTTCAGTCTCAGACAGTGGCCATATTCAAATGAACAGGAAGTCACAACAGAGTCAGAAACCAGCTTCAGTCTCGGACAGCGGCCATGTTCAAATGGACAGGAATTCACTACAGTGTGAGAAACCAGCTTCAGTCTCGGACAGCGGTCATGTTCAAATGGACAGGAAGTCACGACAGCGTGGGAACCCAGCTTCAGTCTTGGACAGCGGCCATGTTCAAATGGACTGGAAGTCACTACAGAGTCAGAAACCAGCTTCAGTCTCGGACAGAGGCTATGTTCAAATGGACAGGAAGTCACTACAGTGTCAGAAACCAGCTTCAGTCTCGGACAGCGGCCATGTTCAAATGGACAGGAAGTCACTACAGCGTGAGAAACCAGCTTCAGTCTCGGACAGCGGCCATGTTCAAATGGACAGGAAGTCATTACAGCATGAGAAACCAGCTTCAGTCTCGGACAGCGGCCATATTCAAATGGACAGGAAGTCACTACAGCGTCAGAAACCAGCTTCAGTCTCGGACAGCGGCCATGTTCAAATGGACAGGAAGTCACTACAGCGTGAGAAACCATCTTCAGTCTCGGACAGCGGCCATGTTCAAATGGACAGGAAGTCACTACAGAGTCAGAAACCAGCTTCAGTCTCGGACAGCTGTCATGTGCAAATGGACAGGAAGTCACTACAGCGTGAGAAAGCAGCTTCAGTCTTGGACAGCGGCCATGTTCAAATGGACAGGAAGTCACTACAGCGTGAGGAACCAGCTTCAGTCTTGGACAGCGGCCATGTTCAAGTGGACAGGAAGTCACTAGAGAGGCAGAAACCAGCTTCAGTCTCGGAAAGCAGTCATGTTCAAATGGACAGGAAGTCACTACAGCGTGAGATCCCAGCTTCAGTCTCAGACAGCGGCCATGTTCAAATGGACAGGAAGTCACTACAGCGTGAGAAACCAGCTTCAGTCTCGGACAGCGGCCATGTTCAAATGGACAGGAAGTCACTACACCGTGAGAAACCAGCTTCAGTCTTGGACAGCGGCCATGTTCAAATGGACAGGAAGTCACTACAGCGTGAGAAACCAGCTTCAGTCTCGGAGAGCGGCCATGTTCAAATGGACAGGAAGTCACTACAGCGTGAGAAACCAGCTTCAGTCTCGGACAGCGGCCATGTTCAAATGGACAGGAAGTCACTACAGAGGCAGAAACCAGCTTCAGTCTCGGACAGCAGCCATTTTCAAATGGACAGGAAGTCACAACAGCGTGAGAAACCAGCGTCATTCTAGGACAACTGCCATGTTCAAATGGACAGGAAGTCACTACAGAGGCAGAAACCAGCTTCAGTCTCGGACAGCGGCCATGTTCAAATGGACAGGAAGTCACTACAGCGTTTGAAACCAGCTTCAGTCTCGGACAGCGGCCATGTTCAAAGGGAAAGGAATACACTACAGCGTGAGAACCCAGCTTAAGCCACCGACAGCGGCCATGTTAAATTGGACAGGAAGTCACTACACTGTGAGAAACCAGCTTCAGTCTCGGACAGTGGCCATGTTCAAATGGACAGGAAGTCATTACAGCATGAGAAACCAGATTCAGTCTCGGACAGCGGCCATATTCAAATGGACAGGAAGTCACTACAGCTTCAGAAACCAGCATCAGTCTTGGACAGCGGCCATGTTGAAATGGACAGGAAGTCACTACAGCGTGAGAAACCATCTTCAGTCTCGGACAGCGGCCATGTTGAAATGGACAGGAAGTCACTACAGAGTCAGAAACCAGCTTCAGTCTCGGACAGCGGTCATGTGCAAATGGACAGGAAGTCACTACAGCGTGAGAAAGCAGCTTCAGTCTCGGACAGCGGCCATATTCAAATGGACAGGAAGTCACTACAGCGTCAGAAACCAGCGTCAGTCTTGGACAGCGGCCATGTTCAAATGGACAGGAAGTCACTACAGCGTGAGGAACCAGCTTCAGTCTTGGACAGCGGCCATGTTCAAGTGGACAGGAAGTCACTAGAGAGGAAGAAACCAGCTTCAGTCTCGGACAGCGGTCATGTTCAAATGGACAGGAAGTCACTACAGCGTGGGAACCCAGCTTCAGTCTTGGACAGCGGCCATGTTCAAATGGACTGGAAGTCACTAGAGAGGCAGTAACCAGCTTCAGTCTCGGACAGAGGCTATGTTCAAATGGACAGGAAATCACTACAGTGTCAGAAACCAGCTTCAGTCTCGGACAGCGGCCATGTTCAAATGGACAGGAAGTCACTACAGAGTGAGAAACCAGCTTCAGTCTCGGACAGCGGCCATGTTCAAATGGACAGGAAGTTACTACAGCGTCAGAAACCAGCTTCAGTCTCGGACAGCGGACATGTTCAAATGGACAGGAAGTCACTACACCGTGAGAAACCAGCTTCAGTCTCGGACAGCGGCCATGTTCAAATGGACAGGAAGTCACTACAGCGTCAGAAACCAGCTTCAGTCTCAGACAGTGGCCATATTCAAATGAACAGGAAGTCACAACAGAGTCAGAAACCAGCTTCAGTCTCGGACAGCGGCCATGTTCAAATGGACAGGAATTCACTACAGTGTGAGAAACCAGCTTCAGTCTCGGACAGCGGTCATGTTCAAATGGACAGGAAGTCACTACAGAGTCAGAAACCAGCTTCAGTCTCGGACAGCAGCCATTTTCAAATGGACAGGAAGTCACTACAGCGTGAGAAACCAGCTTCAGTCTCGGACAGTGGCCATGTTCAAATGGACAGGAAGTCACTACAGCATGAGAAACCAGCTTCAGTCTCGGACAGCGGCCATATTCAAATGGACTGGAAGTCACTAGAGATGCAGAAACCAGCTTCAGTCTCGGACAGAGGCTATGTTCAAATGGACAGGAAGTCACTACAGTGTCAGAAACCAGCTTCAGTCTCGGACAGCGGCCATGTTCAAATGGACAGGAAGTCACTACAGCGTGAGAAACCAGCTTCAGTCTCGGACAGTGGCCATGTTCAAATGGACAGGAAGTCACTACAGCTTCAGAAACCAGCATCAGTCTTGGACAGCGGCCATGTTGAAATGGACAGGAAGTCACTACAGCGTGAGAAACCATCTTCAGTCTCGGACAGCGGCCATGTTGAAATGGACAGGAAGTCACTACAGAGTCAGAAACCAGCTTCAGTCTCGGACAGCGGTCATGTGCAAATGGACAGGAAGTCACTACAGCGTGAGAAAGCAGCTTCAGTCTCGGACAGCGGCCATATTCAAATGGACAGGAAGTCACTACAGCGTCAGAAACCAGCGTCAGTCTTGGACAGCGGCCATGTTCAAATGGACAGGAAGTCACTACAGCGTGAGGAACCAGCTTCAGTCTTGGACAGCGGCCATGTTCAAGTGGACAGGAAGTCACTAGAGAGGAAGAAACCAGCTTCAGTCTCGGACAGCAGTCATGTTCAAATGGACAGGAAGTCACTACAGCGTGAGGACCCAGCTTCAGTCTCAGACAGCGGCCATGTTCAAATGGACAGGAAGTCACTACAGCGTGAGAAACCAGCTTCAGTCTCGGACAGCGGCCATGTTCAAATGGACAGGAAGTCACTACAGAGGCAGAAACCAGCGTCAGTCTCGGACAGCAGCCATGTTCAAATGGACAGGAAGTCACTACAGCGTCAGAAACCAGCGTCAGTCTTGGACAGCGGCCATTTTCAAATGGACAGGAAGTCATTACAGCATGAGAAACCAGCTTCAGTCTCGTACAGCGGTCATGTTCAAATGGACAGGAAGTCACTACAGCTTCAGAAACCAGCATCAGTCTTGGACAGCGGCCATGTTGAAATGGACAGGAAGTCACTACAGCGTGAGAAACCATCTTCAGTCTCGGACAGCGGCCATGTTCAAATGGACAGGAAGTCACTACAGAGTCAGAAACCAGCTTCAGTCTCGGACAGCGGTCATTTTCAAATGGACAGGAAGTCACTACAGCGTGAGAAACCAGCTTCAGTCTCGGACAGCGGCCATGTTCAAATGGACAGGAAGTCACTACAGCGGCAGAAACCAGCTTCAGTCTCGGACAGCGGCCATGTTCAAATGGACAGGAAGTCACTACAGCGTGAGGAACCAGCTTCAGTCTTGGACAGCGGCCATGTTCAAGTGGACAGGAAGTCACTAGAGAGGAAGAAACCAGCTTCAGTCTCGGACAGCAGTCATGTTCAAATGGACAGGAAGTCACTACAGCGTGAGGACCCAGCTTCAGTCTCGGACAGCGGCCATGTTCAAATGGACAGGAAGTCACTACAGCGTGAGAAACCAGCTTCAGTCTCGGACAGCGGCCATGTTCAAATGGACAGGAAGTCACTACAGAGGCAGAAACCAGCTTCAGTCTCGGACAGCGGCCATGTTCAAATGGACAGGAAGTCACTACAGCGTCAGAAACCAGCTTCAGTCTCGGACAGCGGCCATTTTCAAATGGACAGGAAGTCACTACAGCATGAGAAACCAGCTTCAGTCTCGGACAGCGGCCATGTTCAAATGGACAGGAAGTCACTACAGCGTCAGAAACCAGCTTCAGTCTCGGACAGCGGTCATGTTCAAATGGACAGGAAGTCACTACAACGTCAGAAACCAGCTTCAGTCTCGGACAGCGGCCATGTTCAAATGGACAGGAAGTCACTACAGAGGCAGAAACCAGCTTCAGTCTCGGACAGCAGCCATTTTCAAATGGACAGGAAGTCACAACAGCGTGAGAAACCAGCGTCAGTCTAGGACAACTGCCATGTTCAAATGGACAGGAAGTCACTACAGAGGCAGAAACCAGCTTCAGTCTCGGACAGCGGCCATGTTCAAATGGACAGGAAGTCACTACAGCGTTTGAAACCAGCTTCAGTCTCGGACAGCGGCCATGTTCATATGGAAAGGAATACACTACAGCGTGAGAACCCAGCTTAAGCCACGGACAGCGGCCATGTTAAATTGGACAGGAAGTCACTACACTGTGAGAAACCAGCTTCAGTCTCGGACAGTGGCCATGTTCAAATGGACAGGAATTCATTACAGCATGAGAAACCAGCTTCAGTCTCGGACAGCGGCCATATTCAAATGGACAGGAAGTCACTACAGCGTCAGAAACCAGCGTCAGTCTTGGACAGCGGCCATGTTGAAATGGACAGGAAGTCACTACAGCATGAGAAACCATCTTCAGTCTCAGACAGCGGCCATGTTCAAATGGACAGGAAGTCACTACAGAGTCAGAAACCAGCTTCAGTCTCGGACAGCGGTCATGTGCAAATGGACAGGAAGTCACTACAGCGTGAGAAAGCAGCTTCAGTCTCGGACAGCGGCCATATTCAAATGGACAGGAAGTCACTACAGCGTCAGAAACCAGCGTCAGTCTTGGACAGCGGCCATGTTCAAATGGACAGGAAGTCACTACAGCGTGAGGAACCAGCTTCAGTCTTGGACAGCGGCCATGTTCAAATGGACAGGAAGTCACTACAGAGGCAGAAACCAGCTTCAGTCTCGGACAGCAGCCATTTTCAAATGGACAGGAAGTCACAACAGCGTGAGAAACCAGCGTCAGTCTAGGACAACTGCCATGTTCAAATGGACAGGAAGTCACTACAGAGGCAGAAACCAGCTTCAGTCTCGGACAGCGGCCATGTTCAAATGGACAGGAAGTCACTACAGCGTGAGAAACCATCTTCAGTCTCGGACAGCGGCCATGTTCAAATGGACAGGAAGTCACTACAGAGTCAGAAACCAGCTTCAGTCTCGGACAGCGGTCATGTGCAAATGGACAGGAAGTCACTACAGCGTGAGAAAGCAGCTTCAGTCTCGGACAGCGGCCATATTCAAATGGACAGGAAGTCACTACAGCGTCAGAAACCAGCGTCAGTCTTGGACAGCGGCCATGTTCAAATGGACAGGAAGTCACTACAGCGTGAGGAACCAGCTTCAGTCTTGGACAGCGGCCATGTTCAAGTGGACAGGAAGTCACTAGAGAGGAAGAAACCAGCTTCAGTCTCGGACAGCAGTCATGTTCAAATGGACAGGAAGTCACTACAGCGTGAGGACCCAGCTTCAGTCTTGGACAGCGGCCATGTTCAAATGGACAGGAAGTCACAACAGCGTGAGAAACCAGCGTCAGTCTAGGACAACTGCCATGTTCAAATGGACAGGAAGTCACTACAGAGGCAGAAACCAGCTTCAGTCTCGGACAGCGGCCATGTTCAAATGGACAGGAAGTCACTACAGCGTTTGAAACCAGCTTCAGTCTCGGACAGCGGCCATGTTCATATGGAAAGGAATACACTACAGCGTGAGAACCCAGATTAAGCCACGGACAGCGGCCATGTTAAATTGGACAGGAAGTCACTACACTGTGAGAAACCAGCTTCAGTCTCGGACAGTGGCCATGTTCAAATGGACAGGAAGTCATTACAGCATGAGAAACCAGCTTCAGTCTCGGACAGCGGCCATATTCAAATGGACAGGAAGTCACTACAGCGTCAGAAACCAGCGTCAGTCTTGGACAGCGGCCATGTTCAAATGGACAGGAAGTCACTACAGCGTGAGAAACCATCTTCAGTCTCGGACAGCGGCCATGTTCAAATGGACAGGAAGTCACTACAGAGTCAGAAACCAGCTTCAGTCTCGGACAGCGGTCATGTGCAAATGGACAGGAAGTCACTACAGCGTGAGAAAGCAGCTTCAGTCTCGGACAGCGGCCATATTCAAATGGACAGGAAGTCACTACAGCGTCAGAAACCAGCGTCAGTCTTGGACAGCGGCCATGTTCAAATGGACAGGAAGTCACTACAGCGTGAGGAACCAGCTTCAGTCTTGGACAGCGGCCATGTTCAAGTGGACAGGAAGTCACTAGAGAGGAAGAAACCAGCTTCAGTCTCGGACAGCAGTCATGTTCAAATGGACAGGAAGTCACTACAGCGTGAGTACCCAGCTTCAGTCTCAGACAGCGGCCATGTTCAAATGGACAGGAAGTCACTACAGCGTGAGAAACCAGCTTCAGTCTCGGACAGCGGCCATGTTCAAATCGACAGGAAGTCACTACAGAGGCAGAAACCAGCGTCAGTCTCGGACAGCAGCCATGTTCAAATGGACAGGAAGTCACTACAGCGTCAGAAACCAGCGTCAGTCTTGGACAGCGGCCATTTTCAAATGGACAGGAAGTCATTACAGCATGAGAAACCAGCTTCAGTCTCGGACAGCGGTCATGTTCAAATGGACAGGAAGTCACTACAGAGTCAGAAACCAGCTTCACTCTCGGACAGCGGTCATGTTCAAATGGACAGGAAGTCACTACAATGTCAGAAACCAGCTTCAGTCTCGGACAGCGGCCATGTTCAAATGGACAGGAAGTCACTACAGAGGCAGAAACCAGCTTCAGTCTCGGACAGCAGCCATTTTCAAATGGACAGGAAGTCACAACAGCGTGAGAAACCAGCGTCAGTCTAGGACAACTGCCATGTTCAAATGGACAGGAAGTCACTACAGAGGCAGAAACCAGCTTCAGTCTCGGACAGCGGCCATGTTCAAATGGACAGGAAGTCACTACAGCGTTTGAAACCAGCTTCAGTCTCGGACAGCGGCCATGTTCATATGGAAAGGAATACACTACAGCGTGAGAACCCAGCTTAAGCCACGGACAGCGGCCATGTTAAATTGGACAGGAAGTCACTACACTGTGAGAAACCAGCTTCAGTCTCGGACAGTGGCCATGTTCAAATGGACAGGAAGTCATTACAGCATGAGAAACCAGCTTCAGTCTCGGACAGCGGCCATATTCAAATGGACAGGAAGTCACTACAGCGTCAGAAACCAGCGTCAGTCTTGGACAGCGGCCATGTTCAAATGGACAGGAAGTCACTACAGCGTGAGAAACCATCTTCAGTCTCGGACAGCGGCCATGTTCAAATGGACAGGAAGTCACTACAGAGTCAGAAACCAGCTTCAGTCTCGGACAGCGGTCATGTGCAAATGGACAGGAAGTCACTACAGCGTGAGAAAGCAGCTTCAGTCTCGGACAGCGGCCATGTTCAAGTGGACAGGAAGTCACTAGAGAGGAAGAAACCAGCTTCAGTCTCGGACAGCAGTCATGTTCAAATGGACAGGAAGTCACTACAGCGTGAGGACCCAGCTTCAGTCTCAGACAGCGGCCATGTTCAAATGGACAGGAAGTCACTACAGCGTGAGAAACCAGCTTCAGTCTCGGACAGCGGCCATGTTCAAATCGACAGGAAGTCACTACAGAGGCAGAAACCAGCGTCAGTCTCGGACAGCAGCCATGTTCAAATGGACAGGAAGTCACTACAGCGTCAGAAACCAGCGTCAGTCTTGGACAGCGGCCATTTTCAAATGGACAGGAAGTCATTACAGCATGAGAAACCAGCTTCAGTCTCGGACAGCGGTCATGTTCAAATGGACAGGAAGTCACTACAGAGTCAGAAACCAGCTTCAGTCTCGGACAGCGGTCATGTTCAAATGGACAGGAAGTCACTACAATGTCAGAAACCAGCTTCAGTCTCGGACAGCGGCCATGTTCAAATGGACAGGAAGTCACTACAGCGTGAGAAACCAGCTTCAGTCTCAGACATCGGCCATGTTCAAATGGACAGGAAGTCACTACAGCGTGAGAAACCAGCTTCAGTCTCGGACAGCGGCCATGTTCAAATGGACAGGAAGTCACTAGAGTGAGAAACCAGCTTCAGTCTCGGACAGCGGCCATGTTCACATGGACAGGAAGTCACTACAGCGTGAGAAACCAGCTTCAGTCTCGGACAGCGGCCATGTTCAAATGGACAGGAAGTCACTACAGTGTGAGAAACCAGCTTCAGTCTCGGACAGCAGCCATGTTCAAATGGACAGGAAGTCTCTACAGCGTGAGACTGAACAGACAGTCAGTCAGTCAGTGTTGAGAGGAGAGAGAGAGAGGAGACAGAGATGGAGAGAAGGAGGAAGGGGGGGTTAGAAACAGAGAGAAGGAGGGAAGGGGGAGAAACAGAGAGAAAGAGGGAGGGAGGTGGGAGAAACAGAGAGAAGGAGGGAGGGGGGAGAAACAGAGAGAAAGAGGGAGGGGGAAACAGAGAGAAAGAGGGAGGGGGAAACAGAGACAGAGAGAAGGAGGGAGGGGGAAACAGAGACAGAGAGAAGGAGGGAGGGGGGAAACAGAGACAGAGAGAAAGAGGGAGGGGGAAACAGAGACAGAGAGAAAGAGGGAGGGGGGAAACAGAGACAGAGAGGAGGGAGGGGGGAAACAGAGAGAAGGAGGGAGGGGGGAGAAACAGAGAGAAAGAGGGAGGGAGGGGAAACAGAGACAGAGAGAAGGAGGGAGGAGAAACAGAGACAGAGAGAAGGAGGGAGGGAGGAGAAACACAGACAGAGAAGGAGGGAGGAGAAACAGAGAGAAGGAGGGAGGGAGGAGAAACAGAGACAGAGAGAAGGAGGGAGGGAGGAGAAACAGAGACAGAGAAGGAGGGAGGGAGGAGAAACAGAGACAGAGAGAAGGAGGGAGGGAGGAGAAACAGAGAGAAGGAGGGAGGAGAAACAGAGACAGAGAGAAGGAGGGAGGGAGGAGAAACAGAGAGAAGGAGGGAGGAGAAACAGAGACAGAGAGAAGGAGGGAGGGAGGAGAAACAGAGAGAAGGAGGGAGGAGAAACAGAGACAGAGAAGGAGGGAGGGAGGAGAAACAGAGAGAGGGAGGGAGGGAGGAGAAACAGAGAGAGAGAGGAGGGAGGGAGGAGAAACAGAGAGAAGGAGGGAGGGAGGAGAAACAGAGACAGAGAGAAGGAGGGAGGGAGGAGAAACAGAGACAGAGAGAAGGAGGGAGGAGAAACAGAGACAGAGAGAAGGAGGGAGGGAGGAGAAACACAGACAGAGAAGGAGGGAGGAGAAACAGAGAGAAGGAGGGAGGGAGGAGAAACAGAGACAGAGAGAAGGAGGGAGGGAGGAGAAACAGAGACAGAGAAGGAGGGAGGGAGGAGAAACAGAGACAGAGAGAAGGAGGGAGGGAGGAGAAACAGAGAGAAGGAGGGAGGAGAAACAGAGACAGAGAGAAGGAGGGAGGGAGGAGAAACAGAGAGAAGGAGGGAGGAGAAACAGAGACAGAGAGAAGGAGGGAGGGAGGAGAAACAGAGAGAAGGAGGGAGGAGAAACAGAGACAGAGAAGGAGGGAGGGAGGAGAAACAGAGAGAGGGAGGGAGGGAGGAGAAACAGAGAGAGAGAGGAGGGAGGGAGGAGAAACAGAGAGAAGGAGGGAGGGAGGAGAAACAGAGACAGAGAGAAGGAGGGAGGGAGGAGAAACAGAGACAGAGAGAAGGAGGGAGGGAGGAGAAACAGAGACAGAGAGAAGGAGGGAGGGGGAGAAACAGAGACAGAGAGAAGGAGGGAGCGGGAGAAACAGAGAGAAAGAGGGAGGGGGAAACAGAGACAGAGAGGAGGGAGGGAGGGAGGGAGGGAGGGAGGGAGGGAGGGAGGGAGGGAGGGGAGGTGGGAAGGAGGGAGGGAGGGAGGGAGGGAGAATGAAACCTTTATGACAGTAGACAGGAGTGAAGTTGCTTAGCAACCTTTGGCCTTGACGACAGGAAATTGGATCAGAGAAAAACCTGAAAACATCAATATATCACACACACACACACACAGACACACAGACACACACACACACCGCTAAAACACCGGTGGCCCCTGCGATTGTTCTCAGATTAGTGTAGATTACAGTAGTTATGTCAGAATCATAATAATCTGGATTAGATAAAAGAGCAGTAGGGTCGTAATCTGGAATAATCTGACTGTTTTAACATTAATGAACCCTGGCCCGTATAAACACACACACACACATTAGGAACAGGAAAGCTTTCATTTGTGTGGATGTTGTTGTGTTGTTCTTTTCTCTGGTCGGTATAATCTCTTCTGTCTCCTCTCACAGCCCTGACCCCTGACCCCGTGACATTAACCTGCTGGGGCTGAATGGACTGAAGGTTTAACTACACAACAACATTATACACGCTACCTACACAGAGAGAGAGAGAGAGACAGAGAGAGAGAGAGAGAGAGAGAGAGGGTAGAGATAGAGAGAGACAGAGAGAGAGACAGAGAGAGAGACAGAGAGAGAGAGAGAGAAAGACAGTGAGAGAGAGAGAGAGAGACAGACAGAGAGAGACAGAGAGACAGAGAGACAGAGAGAGAGAGAGAGAGAGAGAGAGAGAGAGAAAGAGATAGACAGAGACAGAGAGACAGAGAGAGAGACAGAGAGAGAGACAGAGAGAGAGGGCGAGAGAGCAGTGAGAGGAGAGGAGTACGATAACATTACAAAGAGAGGTGGTGATGGTGGGGGGTGACAGGACGTCATTGTAAATAAGAATTTGTTCTGACTTGTCTAGTTAAATAAATGTTAAATGAATCTAAATGAAGACAAGAGGTAGGTAGCCCCACCTACTGTCAACAACTAGTAACTACACCACACAACACACTAGATAATGGAGGGAAGGACTGACTCAAAACCAGTTTGATCTGTAGAGATAATGGAGGGAAGGACTGACTCAAAACCAGTTTGATCTGTAGAGATAATGGAGGGAAGGACTGACTCAAAACCAGTTCGATCTGTTAGAGATAATGGAGGGAAGGACTGACTCAAAACCAGTTTGATCTGTTAGAGATAATGGAGGGAAGGACTGACTCAAAACCAGTTTGATCTGTTAGAGATAATGGAGGGAAGGATTGACTCAAAACCAGTTCGATCTGTTAGAGATAATAGTTATTGTATCATCACATTCAGATAGTTATTGTATTGTGTCTGGTCTCTCTCATCACATTCAGATAGTTATTGTATCGTGTCTGGTCTCTCTCATCACATTCAGATAGTTATTGTATCGTGTCTGGTCTCTCTCATCACATTCAGATAGTTATTGTATCGTGTCTGGTCTCTCTCATCACATTCAGATAGTTATTGTATCGTGTCTGGTCTCTCTCATCACATTCAGATAGTTATTGTATCGTGTCTGGTCTCTCTCATCACATTCAGATAGTTATTGTATCGTGTCTGGTCTCTCTCATCACATTCAGATAGTTATTGTATCGTGTCTGGTCTCTCTCCAGCAGTAGGGATTGTCTGTAGTTTATCTGATAGTGTTTAACCCCCAGCAGTAGGGATTGTCTGTAGTTTGAACAACTCATTTTGAAACCTTTGGGTTTTTTAGTTCACTTCCTTATTTATTATGAGAAAGACAAAGAAGATGATAAAGAACATTGGTTTAGTTCACTACAAGATGTTCGACTCAAAAACGTTCATGTTGATAAAAAAACACAATAACGGTCGGTTTAGTTCACTACAAGATGTTCAAAACATGTTTATTTATTTTTCATTTTATTATTAAAAAAAAAGTATAAAAAGTTTTCCCTCCAAAAAGTCTGTAATCTGTGTAAAAAAAACAAAAAACAGAGAGCAGTCTGGGATTTAATCCATAATGTATAATCTCATTCATAATTAAAGGAATACAGATCATCAATGTACTGTATAAAACCACAAATGTATCAGTAAGAAAAAAAGTCAACGTCAAAAAAATATCCCACTGGTGTTTCCACCCTATTCCCTTCATAGTGCACACCCCTTACTATCCCCTGTACTACTTAGTGCACTACATAGAGAGAATAGGGCATCAGATTGGACCCCTTACTATCCCCTGTACTACTTAGTGCACTACATAGAGAGAATAGGGCATCAGATTGGACCCCTTTACTATCCCCTGTACTACTTAGTGCACTACATAGAGAGAATAGGGCATCAGATTGGACCCCCTTACTATCCCCTGTACTACTTAGTGCACTACATAGAGAGAATAGGGCATCAGATTGGACCCCCTTACTATCCCCTGTACTACTTAGTGCACTACATAGAGAGAATAGGGCATCAGATTGGGCCCCCTGTTTGTGCACTACATAGAGAGAATAGGGCATCAGATTGGACCCCCTGTTTGTGCACTACATAGAGAGAATAGGGCATCAGATTGGACCCCCTGTTAGTGCACTACATAGAGAGAATAGGGCATCAGATTGGACCCCCTGTTAGTGCACTACATAGAGAGAATAGGGCATCAGATTGGACCCCCTGTTAGTGCACTACATAGAGAGAATAGGGCATCAGATTGGGCCCCCTGTTTGTGCACTACATAGAGAGAATAGGGCATCAGATTGGACCCCTGTTAGTGCACTACATAGAGAGAATAGGGCATCAGATTGGGCCCCCTGTTTGTGCACTACATAGAGAGAATAGGGCATCAGATTGGACCCCCTGTTAGTGCACTACATAGAGAGAATAGGGCATCAGATTGGACCCCCTGTTAGTGCACTACATAGAGAGAATAGGGCATCAGATTGGGCCCCCTGTTTGTGCACTACATAGAGAGAATAGGGCATCAGATTGGGCCCCCTGTTTGTGCACTACATAGAGAGAATAGGGCATCAGATTGGACCCCTGTTAGTGCACTACATAGAGAGAATAGGGCATCAGATTGGACCCCCTGTTAGTGCACTACATAGAGAGAATAGGGCATCAGATTGGACCCCCTGTTAGTGCACTACATAGAGAGAATAGGGCATCAGATTGGACCCCCTGTTAGTGCACTACATAGAGAGAATAGGGCATCAGATTGGATCCTCTGTTAGTGCACTACATAGAGAGAATAGGGCATCAGATTGGACCCCTTTACTATTCCCTGTACTACTTAGTGCACTACATAGAGAGAAATAGGGCATCAGATTGGACCCCTTTACTATCCCCTGTACTACTTAGTGCACTACATAGAGAGAAATAGGGTATCAGATTTGACCCCTCCATATATCAGGGACCCAAAACCACCGTCCAGTTAAGTGCATCTCCGACGGCATCAACAGTCTTCGCAGAAATCCGTCAGTGTCGTCGTTCCGTCGTCCTGTGACCTGCTCCGCCCAACCCCGTCTTTAGAACCACACGATTTCAAATAGCAAACGGGAAAAACACACAGTACTCTGGTTGTTACCACGACGACCTCGTTTACGACCATCAGCCTTCTCCAGTGTATTTAAACTATCCTATCAGAGCAGGGTATTTAACTATCCTGTCAGAGCAGTGTATTTAACTATCCTATCAGAGCAGGGTATTTAACTATCCTATCAGAGCAGGGTATTTAACTATCCTATCAGAGCAGGGTATTTAACTATCCTAATCAGACTATCCTAATCAAAACCAGGTGAAAGTTAAAATCAGTTCATCTTGTAAGTTACGAGTAAAACATTTACAGCAGTTAAAAAAACACTCTGGCTCTGAATATTCATGAGGCAGTCATTCAGTCCGCTTTTGAATATTCATGAAGTAGCCATTCATCAGTCTCTCTCTCTGAATATTCATGAAGCAGCCATTCATCAGTTCTCTCTGTGAATATTCATGAAGCAGCCATTCAACAGTCTCTCTCTCTGAATATTCATGAAGCAGCCATTCAACAGTCTCTCTCTCTCTGAATATTCATGAAGCAGCCATTCAGTCTCTCCCTCTCTGAATATTCATGAAGCAGTCATTCAACAGTCTCTCTCTGAATATTCATGAAGCAGCCATTCAACAGTCTCTCTCTGAATATTCATGAAGCAGCCATTCATCAGTCTCTCTGAATATTCATGAAGCAGCCATTCAGTGTCTCTTTCTCTCTGAATATTCATGAAGCAGCCATTCACCAGTCTCTCTCTCTTTCTGAATATTCATGAAGCAGCCATTCAACAGTCTCTCTCTCTCTCTGAATATTCATGAAGCAGCCATTCCGGCTCTACTACAGTAAAGTGTTTATACACTTGACATTGGAGTCATTTAGCAGACGCTCTTATCCAGAGCAACTTACACTTTAGTCGGCTGGGGGGGATTTGAACCAGCGACCTTTCCTCTGTGTGTGTGTGTGTGTGTGTGTGTGTGTGTGTGTGTGTGTGTGTGTGTGTGTGTGTGTGTGTGTGTGTGTGTGTGTGTTTATTTGGCGGTGGGGGGAAGGTAGTAGGGGTGGAAAAGTCTCTCATGTGAACAGCTGCTGAGCGCGGCGTGCGTGTGTAGCAGTAACCGCGGGAACCGGGAGGTGAAGTAACTGACGAAGCCTTCGGGCACCTCCCCTAACGTCTCCTGGACCTCCGCTGGCAACTCATGGTAGTGGTGCTTCTACAGACGCAGAGAACGGGAAGACAGAGAGAGAGAGAGAGAGAGACAGGAAGACAGAGAGAGAGACAGGAAGAGAGAGAGAGAGACAGGAAGAGACAGGAAGATGGGGAGAGACAGGAAGAGAGAGAGAGAGACAGGAAGAGAGAGAGAGAGAGGGACAGGAAGAGAGAGAGAGACAGGAAGAGAGAGAGAGAGACAGGAAGAGAGAGAGAGAGACAGGAAGAGACAGGAAGAGAGAGAGAGAGACAGGAAGAGAGAGAGAGAGACAGGAAGAGAGAGAGAGAGAGAGAGAGAGAGAGAGAGAGAGAGAGAGAGACAGGAAGAGAGAGAGAGAGAGAGACAGGAAGAGAGAGAGACAGAGAGAGAGACAGGAAGAGAGACAGGAAGAGAGACAGGAAGAGAGAGAGAGACAGGAAGAGAGAGAGAGACAGAGAGAGAGATGGAGAGACAGGAAGAGAGAGAGAGAGACAGGAAGAGAGAGAGAGACAGAGAGGGAGCGACAGGAAGAGAGGGAGAGACAGGAAGAGAGAGGGAGAGAGAGAAAGAGACAGGAAGAGAGAGAGGGAGAGACAGGAAGTTCAACACTATCCTCCAACCATTTCATCATTCACCACTACTAACTACAACACATTGTTGGAACAGCTGTAAAAGAGCAGCATGTTTCCCTTATTCCTCATGTCTCCAGTGTGAACAGGAGATGAAGACAGAAGGAGAGATAGGAAGAGAGAGAGACAGGAAGACAGAGAGAGAGACAGGAAGACAGAGAGAGAGACAGGAAGAGAGAGAGAGAGACAGGAAGAGAGAGAGAGAGACAGAGAGAGAGAGAGACAGGAAGAGAGAGAGAGAGAGACAGGAAGAGAGAGCGAGAGACAGGAAGAGAGCGAGAGAGACAGGAAGAGAGAGCGAGAGAGACAGGAAGAGAGAGAGAGACAGGAAGAGAGAGAGAGAGAGAGGAAGAGAGACAGGAAGAGAGAGAGAGAGAGAGAGACAGGAAGAGAGACAGGAAGAGAGACAGGAAGAGAGAGAGGAAGAGAGAGCGAGAGAGACAGGAAGAGAGAGAGAGACAGGAAGAGAGAGAGAGAGAGAGAGAGGAAGAGAGACAGGAAGAGAGAGAGAGAGAGAGAGAGAGACAGGAAGAGAGACAGGAAGAGAGACAGGAAGAGAGAGAGGAAGAGAGAGGAAGAGAGAGAGAGAGACAGGAAAAAGCAGCACGTTTCCCTTATTCCTCATGTCTCCTGTTTACACTGAGCGTACAAAACATTAAGAACACCTTCATAATGTAAATACGTTTTTTTTTTTTTTTTCTATACATTTGCAAAAATATATAAAAACGTGTTTTCTCGTTGTCATTATTGGGTATTGTGTGTAGATTGATGAGGATTTTTTTCTTATTTAATCTATTTTAGAATAAGTCCGTAAAGTAACAAAATGTGGAAAAAGTCAAGGGGTCTGAATACACTGTATATATAAATATATAACAGATATACCTTATTTCTCATGGCTCGGAGCAGGTCTCTGACTGAGTTCCCTTTATACGTCCTGAACTTCCTCAGGTCTGGAGAGAAAACACAGAGACAGAGAGATGAGTGTTACCTGTCTGGTGTGTGTTATCTGTCTGGTGTGTGTTACCTGTAACTGTCTGGTGTGTGTTACCTGTCAGGTGTGTTACCTGTCAGGTGTGTGTTACCTGTCTGGTGTGTGTTACCTGTCTGGTGTGTTACCTGTCAGGTGTGTTACCTGTCAGGTGTGTTACCTGTCAGGTGTGTTACCTGTCTGATGTGTTACCTGTCAGGTGTGTTACCTTTCAGGTGTGTTACCTGTCTGGTGTGTTCTGTCAGGTGTGTTACCTGTCAGGTGTGTTACCTTTCAGGTGTGTTACCTGTCAGGTGTGTAACCTGTCAGGTGTGTTACCTGTCTGGAGAGGAACAGAGATGTGCATCCTCCAGTTGGTTCGTACTACGGCTCTACCAGCCGTCTCTAGTCTGACCACCAAGGAGCCGTCTGTAGCTTCCTTCTCTATACGGTCGCTCACATCCTAACACACACACACACACACACACACACACACACACACACACACACACACACACACACACACACACACACACACACACGGTTAAAACACCATAGTACTGTAAATGGGGTCATCCACTCAAATATAAGGTGGAAAGAAGGAAGGAAAGGAAAGAAAGAAGGAAAGAAAGAAGGAAAGAAGGAAAAGAAAAAGAAAGAAAGGAAACAAAGAAGGAAAGGAAAGGAAATAAAGGAAAGAAGGAAAGGAAACAAAGATGGAAAGGAAAGAAAGAAAAGGAAAGAAAGAAGGAAAGAAGGAAAAGAAACAAAGAAGGAAAGAAGGAAAGGAAACAAAGAAGGAAAGGAAACAGAAGGTAAGGACACACTATCTTAGGAAACATCTGAAAATCTCTTCAAAGAACCCCCCCTAGCAACCCCAAATCCGTCTTAACAACGACAAACTAATACCACCCACCTAGCAACCCCAAATCCGTCTTAACGACGACTAACTAAAACTACCCCCTAGCAACCCCAAATCCGTCTTAACAACGACTAACTAAAACTACCCCCCTAGCAACCCCAAATCCGTCTTAACGACGACTAACTAAAACTACCCCCCTAGCAACCCCAAATCCGTCTTAACGACGACTAACTAAAACTACCCCCCAGCAACCCCAAATCCGTCTTAACGACGACTAACTAAAACTACCCGCCTAGCAACCCCAAATCCATCTTAACGACAACTAACTAAAACTACCCCCCTAGCAACCCCACTTCTCAATACCCAATCAGACTACTAGTAGGGTATTCAGACCCCCCTCACTTCTCAATACCCAATCAGACTACTAGTAGGGTATTCAGCCCCCCCCCCCCTCACTTCTCATTACCCAATCAGACTACTAGTAGGGTATTCAGACCCCCCCTCACTTCTCATTACCCAATCAGACTACTAGTAGGGTATTCAGACCCCCATCACTTCTCAATACCCAATCAGACTACTAGTAGGGTATTCAGACCCCCTCACTTCTCATTACCCAATCAGACTACTAGTAGGGTATTCAGACCCCCCCTCACTTCTCAATACCCAATCAGACTACTAGTAGGGTATTCAGACACAGAGGTAAAGGTAGAGAGCGAGGTAGAGGTAGAGAGGTAGAGGGGTACCCAATCAGACTAATAGTAGTCTGATTGGGTATTGAGAAGTGAGGGGGGGGGTCTGAATACCCTACTAGTAGTCTGATTGGGTATTGAGAAGTGAGAGGTAGAGAGGTAGTGGTAGAGGGGTAGAGAGGTAGGGAGGTAGAGAGGTAGAGAGGTAGAGAGGTAGAGGTAGAGGGGTAGAGGTAAAGGTAGAGGGGTAGAGGGGTAGAGGTAGAGGAAGAGGTGTAGAGGTAGACATAGGGAGGTAGAGAGGTAGAGGTGTAGAGGTAGAGAGGTAGAGGTGTAGAGGTAGAGAGGTAGAGGTGTAGAGGTAGAGAGGTAGAGGTGTAGAGGTGTAGAGGTAGAGAGGTAGAGGAAGAGAGGTAGAGGGGTAGAGAGAGTGAGGTAGAGGGAGAGGTAGAGAGGTAGAGGTAGAGAGGTAGAGGTAGAGAGGTAGAGGTAGAGAGAGTGAGGTAGAGAGGGAGAGGTAGAGAGGTAGAGGTAGAGGTAGAGAGGTAGAGAGAGTGAGGTAGAGGGGTAGAGAGGTAGAGGGGTAGAGGGGTAGAGGGGTAGAGGGGTAGAGAGGTAGAGATGTAGAGGTAGAGAGGTAGAGGTAGGGAGAGAGAGGTAGAGGGGTAGAGTTAGAGAGGTAGAGGGGTAGAGGTAGAGGTAGAGAGGTAGAGAGATAGAGAGGTAGAGGTAAAGGGAGGTAGAGAGGTAGAGGTAGAGAGAGAGGTAGAGAGAGAGGTAGAGGGGTAGAGTTAGAGAGGTAGGGAGGTAGAGGGATAGAGGTAGAGGTAGAGAGGTAGAGAGAGAGGTAGAGAAGTAGAGGTAAAGGGAGGTAGAGAGGTAGAGGTAGAGAGAGAGGTAGAGAGAGAGGTAGAGAGAGGTAGAGAGGTAGAGAGAGAGGTAGAGTTAGAGTGGTAGAGGTAGAGGGGTAGAGAGATAGAGAGGTAGAGGTAGGGAGGTAGGGGTAGAGGTAGTGGGATAGAGGTAGAGGTAGAGAGGTAGAGGTAGAGGGGTAGAGGTAGAGAGGTAGAGGTAGAGGTAGAGAGGTAGAGGTAGAGAGGTAGAGGTAGAGAGAGAGGTAGAGCGAGAGGTAGAGCGGTAGGGAGGTAGAGGTAGAGAGGTAGAGGGGTAGAGAGGTAGAGGTAGAGAGAGAGGTAGAGCGACAGGTAGAGGTAGGGAGGTAGAGAGGTAGAGGTAGAGAGGTAGAGGTAGGGAGGTAGAGGTAGAGGGGTAGAGGTAGAGAGGTAGAGGTAGAGGTAGTGGTGTAGTGGTAGAGGGAGGTAGAGGTAGAGAGGTAGAGGTAGAGGTAGAGAGGTAGGGAGGTAGAGAGGTAGAGGGGTAGAGGTAGGGAGGTAGAGGTAGAGGGGTACAGAGGTAGAGGGGTAGAGGTAGAGGGGTAGAGGTAGAGGGGTAGAGAGGTAGAGGGAGAGAGGTAGAGAGGTAGAGGTAGAGAGGTAGCGGTAGAGGTAGAGGTAGAGAGGTAGCGGTAGAGAGGTAGAGGTAGAGGGAGGTAGAGGTAGAGAGGTAGAGGGAGGTAGAGGGGTAGAGGTAGAGAGGTAGAGGTAGAGGTGGAGAGGTAGAGGGGTAGAGGTAGAGGTAGTGAGGTAGAGGTAGAGGGGTCGAGAGGTAGAGAGGTAGAGGGGTAGGGGTAGAGGTAGAGAGGTATAGGTAGAGGTAGAGGGGTAGAGGTAGCGGTAGAGGGGTAGAGGTAGGGAGGTAGAGGTAGAGGGGTAGAGGTAGAGAGGTAGAGATAGAGGTAGAGGTAGAGAGGTAGAGGGATAGAGGTAGAGAGGTAGAGAGGTAGGGGTAGAGGTAAGGAGGTAGAGGTAGAGGTAGAGAGGTAGAGAGGTAGAGGAGTAGAGGGGTAGAGGTAGAGGGGTAGAGGGGTAGAGGTAGAGGGGTAGAGGTAGAGGGGTAGAGAGGTAGAGAGGTAGAGATAGAGAGGTAGAGGTAGCGTTGAGAGGTAGAGGGAGGTAGAGGTAGAGAAGTAGAGGTAGAGGTAGAGAGGTAGAGAGGTAGAGGTAGAGAGGTAGAGAGGTAGAGGTAGGGGTAGAGGTAGGGAGGTAGAGGTAGAGAAGTAGAGAGGTAGAGGGGTAGAGGTAGAGGGGGGAGAGGGGTAGAGAGGTAGAGGTAGAGGGAGGTAGAGGTAGAGAGGTAGAGGGGGTAGAGGTAGAGGGGTAGAGGGGTAGAGAGGTAGAGGGGGTAGAGGTAGAGGGGTAGAGGTAGCGGTAGGGAGGGGTAGAGGTAGAGGGGTAGAGGGGTAGAGGGGTAGAGGTAGAGAGGTAGAGAGGTAGAGAGGTAGAGGGGTAGAGGGGTAGAGGTAGAGGGTAGAGAGGTAGGGGGGGTAGGGGGGTAGGGGGGTAGAGGTAGAGGGGGTAGAGGTATAGAGGGTATAGAGGTAGGGGGTAGAGGTAGAGGGGGTGCGGTAGGGGGTAGGGGAGGTAGAGGTAGGGGGTAGAGGTAGGGAGGGTAGAGGTAGAGGGTGAGCGGTAGGGGGTAGAGGTAGGGGGTAGAGGTAGGGGGGTAGAGGTAGAGGTAGGTGTAGGGGGTAGAGGTAGGGGTAGAGGTAGGAGTAGAGGTAGGGGGTAGAGGTAGAGAGGTAGAGGTAGAGGTAGGGGGTCGGGGTAGAGGTAGAGGTAGAGAGGTAGAGGTAGAGAGGTAGAGGTAGGGGTAGAGGTAGGGATAGAGGTAGGGGGTAGGGGGTAGAAGTATAGGTAGAGGTATAGAGGTAGGGGTAGAGGTAGAGGGGTAGCGGTAGGGGTAGGGAGGTAGAGGTAGGGGTAGAGGTAGAGGTAGGGAGGTAGAGGTAGAGGGGTAGCGGTAGGGGTAGAGGTAGGGGGTAGAGGTAGGGGGTAGAGGTAGAGGTAGGTGTAGGGGTAGAGGTAGGGGTAGAGGTAGGAGTAGAGGTAGGGGTAGAGGTAGAGGTAGGGGTAGAGGTAGAGGTAGGGGTCGGGGTAGAAGTAGAGGTAGAGAGGTAGAGGTAGAGAGGTAGAGGTAGGGGTAGAGGTAGGGATAGAGGTAGGGGTAGGGGTAGAAGTATAGGTAGAGGTAGAGAGGTAGAGGTAGGGGAGGTACCTGGAAGAACTGCAGTTGTTTATCAGGGCTCCAGAAGAACGGGTGTTTAAGAATAGAGGAAGTGGAGGGGCGGGACTCCGGATCACTGCTGATCATTCGCTCTATCAGGTCCCGCGCTATGACGTCATCTGACGGACACACAGCACAGCCAATTAGAACCTCACCTCACCCCGCCCCTACCCAGCTCTCAATCAGAATCACAGAAAACCTCAAGAGTCTCTAAACGAAAGACGACACACCCACCGTGCACGTCTTCCAGGAAGTGAGTGAGGAAGTACTCCCCGGTCAGGATGTTAGCTTGGCGTCGTAGCGTGTGGCCAAACGGGTGCTGCCCTTTACTGACCACATAGTAGAAAACACAGCCAGCTGAGAACACGTCCACAGCCTGGTCACAACGGGTCTGGAGAGAAACAACACTATTATACTACAACACAGGAAGTAGTATTATAGTAGGAGTAGAACACACTAGAGAGAGGGAGGAGTAGTATCATAGTAGTAGTAGTATTATAGTAGTAGTAGAACACACTAGAGAGAGAGGAGGAGTAGTATTATTGTAGTAGTAGTAGTAGTATTATAGTAGTAAAACACACTAGAGAGAGGAAGGAGTAGTATTATAGTAGTAGTAGAACACACTAGAGAGAGGAAGGAGTAGTATTATAGTAGTAGTAGTATTATAGTAGTAGTAGAACACACTAGAGGGAGGAGTAGTATTATAGTAGTAGTAAAACACACTAGAGAGAGGAAGGAGTAGTATTATAGTAGTAGTAGAACACACTAGAGAGAAGAAGGAGTAGTATTATAGTAGTAGTAGTATTATAGTAGTAGTAGTATTATAATAGTAGTAGAACACACTAGAGAGAGGAAGGAGTAGTATTATAGTAGTAGTAGTATTATAGTAGTAGTAGAACACACTAGAGAGTAGTATTATAGTAGTAGTAGTATTATAGTAGGAGTAGTATTATAGTAGGAGTAGTATTATAGTAGTAGTAGAACACACTAGAGAGAGGAAGGAGTAGTATTATAGTAGTAGTAGAACACACTAGAGAGAGGGAGGAGGAATATTATAGTAGTAGTAGTATTATAGTCCAGGAGTAGTATTATAGTAGTAGAACACACTAGAGAGAGGAAGGAGTAGTATTATAGTAGTAGTAGTAGAACACACTAGAGAGAGAGTAGTAGTATTATAGTAGTAGTAGAACACAATAGAGAGAGAGAGGAGTAGTATTATAGTAGTAGTAGTATTATAGTTGTAGTAGAACACACTAGAGAGAGGGAGGAGTAGTATTATAGTAGTAGTAGAATTATAGTAGTAGTAGTATTATAGTAGTAGTAGTATTATAGTTGTAGTAGAACACACTAGAGAGAGGGAGGAGTTGTATTATAGTAGTAGTAGTAGTATTATTATAGTAGTAGTAGTATTATAGAAGTAGTAGTATTATAGTATAAGTAGTATTATAGTAGTAGTAGTATTATAGTAGTAGTATTATAGTAGGAGTAGTATTATAGTAGTAGTAGAACACACTAGAGAGAGGGAAGAGTAGTATTATAGTAGTAGTAGTATTATAGTAGTAGTAGTAGTAGTAGTAGTAGTAGTAGTATTATAGTAGTAGTAGTATTATAGTAGGAGTAGTATTATAGTAGTAGTAGTATTATAACACACTAGAGAGAGGGAGGTGTAGTATTATAGTAGTAGTAGTACTATAGTAGTAGTAGTAGTAGTATAGTAGTAGTAGAACACACTAGAGAGAGGGAGGTGTAGTATTATAGTAGTAGTAGTATTATAGTAGTAGTACAACCCAGTAGAACAAACTGAACTGAAGTATTTCAGGTCACAGAGGATGGAAAGATATCAAAACCTTATATTATTTACACACTGTGTGTGTGTGTGTGTGTGTGTGTGTGTGTGTGTGTGTGTGTGTGTGTGTGTGTGTGTGTGTGTGTGTGTGTGTGTGTGTGTGTGTGTATCTCTCACCGGGTTGTTTCCCGGTGTGTCCAGCAGTACTTCCGGGGCGATCCACCCCTCTGTCCCCGGTATCCCCGAGCGGAGAGAGAAACTAGTCCTTCCCTCAGGGATCTTTTTACACAGGCCAAAGTCTGATATCAGCGCTCTCACCCGCCCCAGGGGCCCTGGCTGAGACAACAGGATGTTACGAGGCTTCAGATCCCTGTGGACTGGAGACCGGAGAGAGAGATGGGAGAGAGAGAGATGGAGAGATAGATGGAGAGAAATGGAGAGAGAGATAGAGAGATGGGGAGAGAGATGGAGAGAGAGATGGAGAGAGAGATGGAGAGAGAGATGTGAGAGAGAGAGATGAAGAGAGAAATGGGAGAGATGGGAGAAAGAGAGATGGGAGAGAGAGATGGAGAGAGAGAGAGAGATGGGAGAGAGAGATGGAGAGATGGAGAGAGATTGAGAGATGGAGAGAGATGGGAGAGAGAGATGGAGAGAGAGATGGAGGGAGAGAGAGATGGAGGGAGAGATGGGGAGAGAGGTGGGAGAGAGAGATGGGAGAGAGAGATGAGAGAGAGATGGAGAGAGATGGAGAGAGAGAGATGGAGGGAGAGAGAGAGATATGGAGAGATGGAGAGAGAGATGGAGAGATGGGAGAGAGAGATGGAGAGATGGGAGAGAGAGATGGAGAGAGAGATGGAGAGAGAGATGGAGAGAGAGAGAGATGAGAGAGAGAGATGGGAGAGAGAGATGGAGGGAGAGAGAGATATGGAGAGATGGAGAGAGAGAGATGGGAGAGAGATGGGAGAGAGAGATGGGATAGAGAGATGGGAGAGAGAGATGGGAGAGAGAGATATGGAGAGATGGAGAGATAGATGGAGAGAGAGAGATGGAGAGAGAGAGATTGAGAGATGGAGAGAGAGATGGGAGAGAGAGATGGAGAGAGAGATGGGAGAGAGAGGAGAGAGAGATGGGAGAGAGAGATGGAGAGAGAGAGATGGAGAGAGTGATGGAGAGATGGAGAGAGAGATGGAGAGATGGAGAGAGAGATGGAGAGAGAGAGAGAGAGATGGGAGAGAGTGATGGAGAGATGGAGAGAGAGCAAGATGGAGAGAGAGATGGAGAGAGAGATGGAGAGAGAGAGATGGAGAGAGAGAGATGGAAAGAGATGGAGAGAGAGATGGAGAGAGAAATGGGAGAGAGAGAGAGAAGTTAACTGAGTTCAAGTCCTGTCAAGAGTCCCTTGTGTTTGAGTCTTATATATCTATAGACGCACCTGTTTACTGTAGTGAGGACATCAAAACTATGAAATAACACATATGGAATCATGCAGTAACCAAAAAAAGTATTAAACAAATCTAAATATATATTATATTTGAGATTCTTCAAAGTAGCCACCCTTTACCTTGATGACAGCTTTGCACACTCTTGGAATTCTCTCAACCAGCTTCACCCAGAATGCTTTTACCACAGTCTTGAAGGAGTTCCCACATATGCTGAGCACTTGTTGGCTGCTTTTCCTTACACTCTGCAGTCCAACTCATCCCAAACCATCTCAATTGGGTTGAGGTCAGGTGATTGTGGAGGCCAGGTCATCTGATGCAGCACTCCATCACTCTCCTTCTTGGTCAAATAGCCCTTACACAGCCTGGAGGTGTGTTGGGTCATTGTCCTGTTGAAAAACAAGCGATAGTCCCACTAAGCCCAAACCAGATGGGATGGTGTATCACTGCAGACTGCTGTGGTAGCCATGCTGGTTAAGTGTGCCTTGAATTCTAAATAAATCACTGACAGTGTTACCAGCAAAGCACCATCACACTTCCTCCATGCTTCACGGTGGGAACATGCAGAGATCATGGAGAGTTCTCTGTCCGGGGGTTTCATCAGATGGGGCCACAGTGTCTCCTGATCCCTCCTGTCTCAGCCTCCAGTATTTATGCTGCAGTAGTTTATGTGTCGGGGGGCTAGGGTCAGTCTGTTACATCTGGAGTATTTCTCTTGTCTTATCCGGTGTCCTGTGTGAATTTAAATATGCTCTCTCTAATTCTCTCTTTCTTTCTTTCTCTCGGAGGACCTGAGCCCTAGGACCATGCCTCAGGACTACTTGGCATGATGACTCCTTGCTGTCCCCAGTCCACCTGGCCGTGCTGCTGCTCCAGTTTCAACTGTTCTGCCTGCGGCTATGGAACCCTGACCTGTTCACCGGACGTGCTTGTTGCACCCTCGACAACTACTATGATTATTATTATTTGACCATGCTGGTCATTTATGAACATTTTAACATCTTGACCATGTTCTGTTATAATATCCACCCGGCACAGCCAGAAGAGGCCTGGCCACCCCTCATAGCCTGGTTCCTCTCAAGGTTTCTTCCAAGGTTTTTGGCCTTTCTCGGGAGTTTTTCCTAGGGGGTTTTTCCTAGCCACTGTGCTTCTTTCAACATGCATTGCTTGCTTTTTGGGGTTTTAGGCTGGGTTTCTGTACAGCACTTTGAGATATCAGCTGATGTACGAAGGGCTATATAAATACATTTGATTTGATTTGATCATCCGTTCACCTACTCTGCGTCTCACAAAGACACGGCGGTTGGAACCAAAAATCTCAAATTTGGACACATCAAACCAAAGGACAGATTTCCACCGGTCTAATGTCCACTGCTCGTGTTTCTTGGCCCAAGCAAGTCTCTTCTTCTTATTGGTGTCCTTTAGTAGTGGTTTCTTTGCAGCAATTCGACCATGAAGGCCTGATTCACGCAGTCTCCTCTAAACAGTTGATGTTGAGATGTGTTTGTTACTTGAACTCTGTGAAGCATTTATTTGGCCTGCGATTTCTGAGGCTGGTAACTCTAATGAACTTATCTTCTGCAGCAGAGGGAACTCTGGGTCTTTCCTGTGGCGGTCCTCATGAGAGCCAGTTTCATCATAGTGCTTGATGGTTTTTGCGACTGCACTTGAAGAAACTTTCAAAGTTCTTGAAACTTTCCCGTATTGACTGACCTTCATGTCTTAAAATAATGATGGTCTGTCATTTTTCTTTGCTTATTTGAGCTGTTCTTGCCATAATATGGACTTGGTCTTTTACCAAATAGGGCTATCTTCTGTATACCACCCCTACCTTGTCACAACACAACTGATTGGCTCAAACGCATTTAAGAAGGAAAGAAATTCCACAAATGTTAACAAGGCACACCTGTTAATTGAAATGCATTCCAGGTGACTACCACATGCAGCTGGTTGAGAGAATGCCAAGAGTGTGCAAAGCTGTCATCGAGGCAGGGTGGCTAATTGAAGAATCTCAAATATAAAATATATTTGGATTTGTTTAACACTTTTTTTGGTTACTACATGATTCCTTATGTGTTATTTCAAAGTTTTGATGTCTTCACTAATATTCTACAATGTAGAAAATAGTAAAAAATAAAGAAAAACCCTTGAATGAGTAGGTGTGTCCAAACGTTTGATTGGTAGTGTATGTTGGGTGAGTGGAGGTGACTGTGACCGTGACCGTGACCGAGACCAGACCAGACCAGACCAGACCAGACAGACGTATATAGTACCTATGTTTAGTGAGTGGAGGTGACTGAGACCACACATGGTCTGTTGCAGTACAGTAACGGGGCTGAGACCAACGTGGCATGACGGATCTTCCACATACTGGGGACAGCAGAGAACACACAGGTTATATACACTACATACACACTACCAGGTTATACACACTACATACACACTACCAGGTTATATATATACACACTACCAGGTTATATATACACTACCAGGTTATATATACACTACCAGGTTATATATACACACTACCAGGTTATATATACACACTACCAGGTTATATATACACACTACCAGGTTATATATACACTACCAGGTTATATATACACACTACCAGGTTATATATACACACTACCAGGTTATATATACACACTACCAGGTTATATATACACACTACCAGGTTATATATACACACTACCAGGTTATATATACACACTACCAGGTTACATATCACACTACCAGGTTATATATACACACTACCAGGTTATATATACACACTACCAGGTTATATATACACACTACCAAGTTATATATACACACTACCAGGTTATATATACACACTACCAGGTTATATATACACTACCAGGTTATATATACACACTACCAGGTTATATATACACACTACCAGGTTATATACACACTACCAGGTTATATATACACACTACCAGGTTATATATACAACACTACCAGGTTATATATACACACTACCAGGTTATATACACACACTACCAGGTTATATACACACACTACCAGGTTATATACACACTACCAGGTTATATATACACACTACCAGGTTATATATACACACTACCAGGTTATATATACACATACCAGGTTATATACACACTACCAGGTTATATATACACACTACCAGGTTATATACACACACTACCAGGTTATATACACACTACCAGGTTATATACACACACTACCAGGTTATATATACACACACTACCAGGTTATATACCACACACTACCAGGTTATATATACACACATACCAGGTTATATATACACACACTACCAGGTTATATATCACACACTACCAGGTTATATATACACACACTACCAGGTTATATACACACACTACCAGGTTATACATACACACTACCAGGTTATATATACACACACTACCAGGTTATATACACACTACCAGGTTATATATACACACACACTACCAGGTTATATATACACACACTACCAGGTTATATATACACACACTACCAGGTTATATATACACACACTACCAGGTTATATATACACACTACCAGGTTATATATACACACTACCAGGTTATATAACACACTACCAGGTTATATACACACTACCAGGTTATATATACACACTACCAGGTTATATATACACACTACCAGGTTATATATACACACTACCAGGTTATATATACACACTACCAGGTTATATATACACACTACCAGGTTATATATACACACTACCAGGTTATATATACACACTACCAGGTTATATATACACACTACCAGGTTATATATACACACTACCAGGTTATATACACACACTACCAGGTTATATATACACACTACCAGGTTATATATACACACTACCAGGTTATATATACACACTACCAGGTTATATACACACACTACCAGGTTATATATACACACTACCAGGTTATATATACACACTACCAGGTTATATACACACTACCAGGTTATATATACACACTACCAGGTTATATATACACACTACCAGGTTATATATACACACTACCAGGTTATATATACACACTACCAGGTTATATATACACACTACCAGGTTATATACACACTACCAGGTTATATATACACACTACCAGGTTATATATACACACTACCAGGTTATATATACACACTACCAGGTTATATATACACACTACCAGGTTATATACATACACACACTACCAGGTTATATATACACACTACCAGGTTATATACACACTACCAGGTTATATATACACACTACCAGGTTATATACACACACTACCAGGTTATATACACACACTACCAGGTTATATATACACACTACCAGGTTATATACACACCTACCAGGTTATATACACACTACCAGGTTATATATACACACTACCAGGTTATATATACACACTACCAGGTTATATATACACACTACCAGGTTATATACACACACTACCAGGTTATATATACACACTACCAGGTTATATATACACACACTACCAGGTTATATATACACACTACCAGGTTATATATACACACACTACCAGGTTATATATACACACTACCAGGTAATATATACACACTACCAGGTTATATATACACTACCAGGTTATATACACACACTACCAGGTTATATACACACTACCAGGTTATATACACACTACCAGGTTATATATACACTACCAGGTTATATACACACTACCAGGTTATATACACACTACCAGGTTATATATACACACTACCAGGTTATATATACACACTACCAGGTTATATATACACACTACCAGGTTATATACACACACTACCAGGTTATATATACACACTACCAGGTTATATACACACACTACCAGGTTATATATACACACTACCAGGTTATATATACACACTACCAGGTTATATATACACACTACCAGGTTATATACACACACTACCAGGTTATATACACACTACCAGGTTATATACACACTACCAGGTTATATATACACACTACCAGGTTATATATACACACTACCAGGTTATATATACACACTACCAGGTTATATATACACACTACCAGGTTATATATACACACTACCAGGTTATATATACACACTACATACACACTACCAGGTTATATACACTACCAGGTTATATATACACACTACCAGGTTATATATACACACTACCAGGTTATATATACACACTACATACACACTACCAGGTTATATATACACACTACATACACACACTACCAGGTTATATATACACACTACCAGGTCATATACACACTACAAGGTTATACACACACTACCAGGTTATATACACACACTACCAGGTTATATACACACTACCAGGTTATATACACACACTACCAGGTTATATATACACACTACCAGGTTATATACACACACTACCAGGTTATATATACACACTACCAGGTTATATATACACACACTACCAGGTTATATATACACACTACCAGGTTATATATACACACACTACCAGGTTATATAACACACACTACCAGGTTATATATACACTACCAGGTTATATATACACACTACCAGGTTATATACACACTACCAGGTTATATATACACACTACCAGGTTATATACACACACTACCAGGTTATATATACACTACCAGGTTATATACACACTACCAGGTTATATACACACTACCAGGTTATATATACACACTACCAGGTTATATATACACACTACCAGGTTATATATACACACTACCAGGTTATATACACACACTACCAGGTTATATATACACACTACCAGGTTATATACACACACTACCAGGTTATATATACACACTACCAGGTTATATATACACACTACCAGGTTATATATACACACTACCAGGTTATATATACACACTACTCACCTACCAGGTTATATACACACTACCAGGTTATATATACACACTACCAGGTTATATATACACACTACCAGGTTATATATACACACTACCAGGTTATATATACACACTACCAGGTTATATAACACACACTACCAGGTTATATATACACACTACCAGGTTATATACACACTACCAGGTTATATACACACTACCAGGTTATATACACACACTACCAGGTTATATATACACACTACCAGGTTATATATACACACTACCAGGTTATATATACACACTACCAGGTTATATACACACACTACCAGGTTATATATACACACTACCAGGTTATATATACACACACTACCAGGTTATATATACACAAACTACCAGGTTATATATACACACACTACCAGGTTATATATACACACACTACCAGGTTATATATACACTACCAGGTTATATATACACTACCAGGTTATATACACACTACCAGGTTATATACACACATACCAGGTTATATAACACACTACCAGGTTATATATACACACTACCAGGTTATATACACACTACCAGGTTATAACACACACTACCAGGTTATATATACACACTACCAGGTTATATATACACACTACCAGGTTATATATACACACTACCAGGTTATATACACACACTACCAGGTTATATATACACACTACCAGGTTATATATACACACACTACCAGGTTATATATACACACTACCAGGTTATATATACACACTACCAGGTTATATATACACACTACCAGGTTATATATACACACTACATACACACTACCAGGTTATATACACTACCAGGTTATATATACACTACCAGGTTATATATACACACTACCAGGTTATATATACACACTACCAGGTTATATATACACACTACCAGGTTATATATACACACTACATACACACTACCAGGTTATATATACACACTACATACACACACTACCAGGTTATATATACACACTACCAGGTCATATACACACACTACCAGGTTATACATACACTACCAGGTCATATACACACTACAAGGTTATACACACACTACCAGGTTATATACACACACTACCAGGTTATATACACACACTACCAGGTTATATATACACACTACCAGGTTATATACACACACTACCAGGTTATATACACACACTACCAGGTTATATATACACACTACCAGGTTATATATACACACTACCAGGTTATATATACACACTACCAGGTTATATACACACACTACCAGGTTATATATACACACTACCAGGTTATATATACACACACTACCAGGTTATATATACACAAACTACCAGGTTATATATACACACACTACCAGGTTATATATACACACACTACCAGGTAATATATACACTACCAGGTTATATATACACTACCAGGTTATATACACACTACCAGGTAATATACACACTACCAGGTTATATACACACTACCAGGTTATATATACACTACCAGGTTATATACACACTACAAGGTTATACACACACTACCAGGTTATATATACACACTACCAGGTTATATATACACACTACCAGGTTATATATACACACTACCAGGTTATATACACACACTACCAGGTTATATATACACACTACCAGGTTATATATACACACTACCAGGTTATATATACACACTACCAGGTTATATATACACACTACCAGGTTATATATACACCTACCAGGTTATATATACACACTACCAGGTTATATATACACACTACCAGGTTATATACACACACTACCAGGTTATATATACACACTACCAGGTTATATACACACTACCAGGTTATATATACACTACCAGGTTATATACACACTACCAGGTTATATATACACACTACCAGGTTATATACACACACTACCAGGTTATATACACACTACCAGGTTATATACACACACTACCAGGTTATATATACACACTACCAGGTTATATATACACACTACCAGGTTATATATACACACTACCAGGTTATATATACACACACTCACACTACCAGGTTATATACACTACCAGGTTATATATACACTACCAGGTTATATATACACACTACCAGGTTATATATACACACTACCAGGTTATATATACACACTACCAGGTTATATATACACACTACTATACACACTACCAGGTTATATATACACACACTACATACACACACTACCAGGTTATATATACACACTACCAGGTTATATACACACACTACCAGGTTATATATACACTACCAGGTTATATACACACTACAAGGTTATACACACACTACCAGGTTATATACACACACTACCAGGTTATATACACACACTACCAGGTTATATATACACTACCAGGTTATATACACACCTACCAGGTTATATACACACACTACCAGGTTATATAACACACTACCAGGTTATATATACACACTACCAGGTTATATATACACACTACCAGGTTATATACACACACTACCAGGTTATATATACACACTACCAGGTTATATATACACACACTACCAGGTTATATATACACAACTACCAGGTTATATATACACACACTACCAGGTTATATATACACACTACCAGGTTATATATACACTACCAGGTTATATATACACTACCAGGTTATATACACACTACCAGGTTATATACACACTACCAGGTTATATACACACTACCAGGTTATATATACACTACCAGGTTATATACACACTACAAGGTTATACACACACTACCAGGTTATATATACACACTACCAGGTTATATATACACACTACCAGGTTATATATACACACTAACAGGTTATATACACACACTACCAGGTTATATATACACACTACCAGGTTATATATACACACTACCAGGTTATATATACACACTACCAGGTTATATATACACACTACCAGGTTATATACACACACTACCAGGTTATATATACACACTACCAGGTTATATATACACACTACCAGGTTATATACACACTACCAGGTTATATATACACACTACCAGGTTATATACACACTACCAGGTTATATATACACTACCAGGTTATATACACACTACCAGGTTATATATACACACTACCAGGTTATAAACACACTACCAGGTTATATACACACTACCAGGTTATATATACACACTACATAACACTACCAGGTTATATATACACACTACCAGGTTATATATACACACTACCAGGTTATATACACACTACCAGGTTATATATACACACTACCAGGTTATATATACACTACCAGGTTATATACACACACTACCAGGTTATATACACACACTACCAGGTTATATATACACACTACCAGGTTATATACACACACTACCAGGTTATATATACACACTACCAGGTTATATACACACTACCAGGTTATATATACACACTACCAGGTTATATATACACACTACCAGGTTATATATACACACTACCAGGTTATATATACACACTTACACACTACCAGGTTATATATACACACTACTACACACACTACCAGGTTATATATACACACTACCAGGTTATATACACACACTACCAGGTTATATACACACACTACCAGGTTATATACACACTACCAGGTTATATACACACACTACCAGGTTATATATACACACTACCAGGTTATATATACACACTACCAGGTTATATATACACACTACCAGGTTATATATACACACTACCAGGTTATATACACACACTACCAGGTTATATACACACTACCAGGTTATATATACACACTACCAGGTTATATATACACACTACCAGGTTATATATACACACTACCAGGTTATATACACACACTACCAGGTTATATATACACACTACCAGGTTATATATACCACACTACCAGGTTATATATACACACTACCAGGTTATATATACACACTACCAGGTTATATACACACTACCATGTTATATACACACTACCAGGTTATATATACACTACCAGGTTATATACACACTACAAGGTTATACACACACTACCAGGTTATATATACACACTACCAGGTTATATATACACACTACCAGGTTATATATACACACTAAAAGGTTATATACACACACTACCAGGTTATATATACACACTACCAGGTTATATATACACACTACCAGGTTATATATACACACTACCAGGAAATATACACACTACCAGGTTATATATACACTACCAGGTTATATATACACTACCAGGTTATATATACACTACCAGGTTATATATATACACACTACCAGGTTATATATACACACTACCAGGTTATATATACACACTACCAGGTTATATATATATATATACACACTACCAGGTTATATACACACTACCAGGTTATATACACACTACCAGGTTATATATACACACTACCAGGTTATATATACACTACCAGGTTATATACACACTACCAGGTTATATATACACTACCAGGTTATATACACACTACCAGGTTATATATACACACTACCAGGTTATATACACACACTACCAGGTTATATATACACTACCAGGTTATATATACACACTACCAGGTTATATACACACTACCAGGTTATATATACAATCACACTACCAGGTTATATACACACACTACCAGGTTATATACACACTACCAGGTTATATATACACACTACCAGGTTATATATACACTACCAGGTTATATATACACACTACCAGGTTATATATACACACTACCAGGTTATATATACACACTACCAGGTTATATATACACACTACCAGGTTATATATACACACTACCAGGTTATATATACACACTACCAGGTTATATATATACACACTACCAGGTTATATATACACACTACCAAGTTATATACACACTACCAGGTTATATATACACACTACCAGGTTATATACACACTACCAGGTTATATACACACTACCAGGTTATATATACACACTACCAGGTTATATATACACTACCAGGTTATATACACACTACCAGGATATATACACACTACCAGGTTATATATACACTACCAGGTTATATACACACTACCAGGTTATATACACACTACCAGGTTATATATACACACTACCAGGTTATATATACACACTACCAGGTTATATACACACTACCAGGTTATATATATATATATATATATATACACACTACCAGGTTATATACACACACTACCAGGTTATATACACACTACCAGGTTATATACACACACTACCAGGTTATATATATACACTACCTAGGTTATATATACACTACCAGGTTATATATACATACTATCAAGTTATATATACATACTACCAGGTTATATATACACACTACCAGGTTATATATACACACTACCAGGTTATATACACACTACCATGTTATATATACACACTACCAGGTTATATATACACACTACCAGGTTATATATACACACTACATACACACACTACCAGGTTATATATACACACTACCAGGTTATATATACACACTACCAGGTTATATATACACACTACCAGGTTATATACACACACTACCAGGTTATATATACACTATATATATATATACACACTACCAGGTTATATAACACACTACCAGGTTATATACACACTACCAGGTTATATACACACACTACCAGGTTATATATACACACTACCAGGTTATATATACACTACCAGGTTATATATACACACTACCAGGTTATATATACACACTACCAGGTTATATATACACACTACCAGGTTATATATACACACTACCAGGTTATATATACACACTACCAGGTTATATATACACACACTACCAGGTTATATATACACACACTACCAGGTTATATATACACACACTACCAGGTTATATATACACACTACCAGGTTATATATACACTACCAGGTTATATACACACTACCAGGTATATATACACACTACCAGGTTATATATACACACTACCAGGTTATATATACACTACCAGGTTATATACACACTACAAGGTTATATACACACACTACCAGGTTATATATACACACTACCAGGTTATATATACACACTACCAGGTTATATATACACACTACCAGGTTATATATACACACTACCAGGTTATATATACACACTACCAGGTTATATATACACACTACCAGGTTATATATACACACTACCAGGTTATATATACACACTACCAGGTTATATATACACACTACCAGGTTATATATACACACTACATACACACTACCAGGTTATATACACACTACCAGGTTATATATACACTACCAGGTTATATATACACACTACCAGGTTATATATACACACTACCAGGTTATATATACACACTACCAGGTTATATATACACACTACATACACACTACCAGGTTATATATACACACTACATACACACACTACCAGGTTATATATACACACTACCAGGTTATATACACACACTACCAGGTTATATATACACTACCAGGTTATATACACACTACAAGGTTATACACACACTACCAGGTTATATACACACACTACCAGGTTATATATACACACTACCAGGTTATATATACACACTACCAGGTTATATACACACACTACCAGGTTATATACACACTACCAGGTTATATATACACACTACCAGGTTATATATACACACTACCAGGTTATATATACACACTACCAGGTTATATACACACACTACCAGGTTATATATACACACTACCAGGTTATATATACACACACTACCAGGTTATATATACACAACTACCAGGTTATATATACACACACTACCAGGTTATATATACACACACTACCAGGTTATATATACACTACCAGGTTATATATACACATACCAGGTTATATACACACTACCAGGTTATATATACACACTACCAGGTTATATACACACTACCAGGTTATATATACACTACCAGGTTATATAACACACTACCAGGTTATACACACACTACCAGGTTATATATACACACTACCAGGTTATATATACACACTACCAGGTTATATATACACACTAACAGGTTATATATACACACTACCAGGTTATATATACACACTACCAGGTTATATATACACACTACCAGGTTATATATACACACTACCAGGTTATATATACACACTACCAGGTTATATATACACACTACCAGGTTATATATACACACTACCAGGTTATATATACACACTACCAGGTTATATACACACTACCAGGTTATATATACACACTACCAGGTTATATACACACTACCAGGTTATATATACACACTACCAGGTTATATACACACTACCAGGTTATATATACACACTACCAGGTTATATACACACTACCAGGTTATATACACACTACCAGGTTATATATAACACACACACTACCAGGTTATATATACACACTACCAGGTTATATATACACACTACCAGGTTATATACACACTACCAGGTTATATATACACTACCAGGTTATATACACACACTACCAGGTTATATACACACACTACCAGGTTATATATACACACTACCAGGTTATATACACACTACCAGGTTATATACACACACTACCAGGTTATATATACACACTACCAGGTTATATATACACACTACCAGGTTATATATACACACTACTATACACACTACCAGGTTATATACACACTACCAGGTTATATATACACATACCAGGTTATATATACACACTACCAGGTTATATATACACACTACCAGGTTATATATACACACTACCAGGTTATATATACACACTACATACACACTACCAGGTTATATATACACACTACTATACACACACTACCAGGTTATATATACACACTACCAGGTCATATACACACACTACCAGGTTATATATACACTACCAGGTTATATACACACTACAAGGTTATACACACACTACCAGGTTATATATACACACTACCAGGTTATATATACACACTACCAGGTTATATATACACACTACCAGGTTATATATACACACTACCAGGTTATATATACACACTACCAGGTTATATATACACACTACCAGGTTATATATACACACACTACCAGGTTATATATACACACTACCAGGTTATATATACACACTACCAGGTTATATATACACACTACCAGGTTATATATACACACTACCAGGTTATATATACACACTACCAGGTTATATACACACTACCAGGTTATATATAACACACTACCAGGTTATATATACACACTACCAGGTTATATACACACTACCAGGTTATATATACATAACACACTACCAGGTTATATACACACTACCAGGTTATATATACACACTACCAGGTTATATATACACACTACCAGGTTATATATACACTACCAGGTTATATACACACTACCAGGTTATATACACACTACCAGGTTATATATACACTACCAGGTTATATACACACTACCAGGTTATATATACACACTACCAGGTTATATATACACACTACCAGGTTATATATACACACTACCAGGTTATATATACACACTACCAGGTTATAATATATATATATATACACACTACCAGGTTATATACACACACTACCAGGTTATATACACACTACCAGGTTATATACACACACTACCAGGTTATATATATACACTATAGGGTTATATAACACTACCAGGTTATATATACATACTATCAAGTTATATATACATACTACCAGGTTATATATACACACTACCAGGTTATATATACACACTACCAGGTTATATATACACACTACCAGGTTATATATACACACTACCAGGTTATATATACACACTACCAGGTTATATATACACACTACATACACACACTACCAGGTTATATAAACACACTACCAGGTTATATATACACACTACCAGGTTATATATACACACTACCAGGTTATATACACACTACCAGGTTTTATATATATATATATATACACACTACCAGGTTATATACACACTACCAGGTTATATACACACTACCAGGTTATATACACACACTACCAGGTTATATATATACACTACCAGGTTATATATACACACTACCAGGTTATATATACACACTACCAGGTTATATATACACACTACCAGGTTATATATACACACTACCAGGTTATATACACACACTACCAGGTTATATATACACACTACCAGGTTATATAAACACACTACCAGGTTATATATACACACTACCAGGTTATATATACACACACTACCAGGTTATATATACACACTACCAGGTTATATATACACTACCAGGTTATATATACACTACCAGGTTATATACACACTACCAGGTATATATACACACTACCAGGTTATATATACACACTACCAGGTTATATATACACACTACCAGGTTATATACACACTACCAGGTTATATACACACTACCAGGTTATATATACACACTACCAGGTTATATACACACTACCAGGTTATATATACACTACCAGGTTATATATACACACTACCAGGTTATATATACACACTACCAGGTTATATATACACACTACCAGGTTATATATACACACTACCAGGTTATATATACACACTACCAGGTTATATATAACACACTACCAGGTTATATATACACACTACCAGGTTATATACACACTACCAGGTTATATATACACTACCAGGTTATATATACACACTACCAGGTTATATATACACACTACCAGGTTATATATACACACTACCAGGTTATATATACACACACTACCAGGTTATATATACACACTACCCAGGTTATATATACACACTACCAGGTTATATATACACACTACCAGGTTATATATACACTACCAGGTTATATACACACTACCAGGTTATATACACACTACCAGGTTATATATACACACTACCAGGTTATATACACACACTACCAGGTTATATATACACACTACCAGGTTATATATACACACTACCAGGTTATATATACACACTACCAGGTTATATACACACACTACCAGGTTATATATACACACTACCAGGTTATATATACACACTACCAGGTTATATATACACACTACCAGGTTATATATACACACTACCAGGTTATATATACACACTACCAGGTTATATACACACACTACCAGGTTATATATACACACTACCAGGTTATATATACACACTACCAGGTTATATACACACTACCAGGTTATATATACACACAACACTACCAGGTTATATATACACTACCAGGTTATATATACACACTACCAGGTTACATACACACTACCAGGTTATATATACACTACCAGGTTATATATACACTACCAGGTTATATATACACACTACCAGGTTATATACACACACTACCAGGTTATATATACACACTACCAGGTTATATACACACACTACCAGGTTATATATACACACTACCAGGTTATATATACACACTACCAGGTTATATAACACACTACATACACACTACCAGGTTATATATACACACTACCAGGTTATATATACACACTACCAGGTTATATATACACACTACCAGGTTATATATACACACTACCAGGTTATATATACACACTACCAGGTTATATATACACACTACACACACTACCAGGTTATATATACACACTACATATACACACTACCAGGTTATATATACACACTACCAGGTTATATATACACTTACCAGGTTATATATACACTACCAGGTTATATATACACTACCAGGTTATATATATACACACTACCAGGTTATATACACACACTACCAGGTTATATACACACACTACCAGGTTATATATACACACTACCAGGTTATATACACACTACCAGGTTATATACACACACTACCAGGTTATATACACACTACCAGGTTATATATACACACTACCAGGTTATATATACACACTACCAGGTTATATATACACACTACCAGGTTATATACACACACTACCAGGTTATATATACACACTACCAGGTTATATATACACACACTACCAGGTTATATATACACAAACTACCAGGTTATATATACACACACTACCAGGTTATATATACACACACTACCAGGTAATATATACACTACCAGGTTATATATACACTACCAGGTTATATACACACTACCAGGTAATACACACACTACCAGGTTATATATACACACTACCAGGTTATATATACACACTACCAGGTTATATATACACACTACAAGGTTATACACACACTACCAGGTTATATATACACACTACCAGGTTATATATACACACTACCAGGTTATATATACACACTACCAGGTTATATACACACACTACCAGGTTATATATACACACTACCAGGTTATATATACACACACTACCAGGTTATATATACACACTACCAGGTTATATATACACACTACCAGGTTATATATACACACTACCAGGTTATATACACACTACCAGGTTATATATACACTACCAGGTTATATATACACACTACCAGGTTATATATACACACTACCAGGTTATATATACACACTACCAGGTTATATACACACACTACCAGGTTATATATACACACTACCAGGTTATATACACACTACCAGGTTATATATACACACTACCAGGTTATATATACACACTACCAGGTTATATACACACTACCAGGTTATATACACACTACCATGTTATATATACACTACCAGGTTATATATACACTACCAGGTTATATATACACTACCAGGTTATATATATACACACTACCAGGTTATATATACACACTACCAGGTTATATATACACACTACCAGGTTATATATACACACTACCAGGTTATATATACACACTACCAGGTTATATACACACACTACCAGGTTATATATACACACTACCAGGTTATATATACACACTACCAGGTTATATACACACTACCAGGTTATATATACACACTACCAGGTTATATACACACTACCAGGTTATATATACACACTACCAGGTTATATATACACACTACCAGGTTATATATACACACTACCAGGTTATATATACACACTACCAGGTTATATACACACACTACCAGGTTATATATACACACTACCAGGTTATATATACACACTACCAGGTTATATATACACACTACCAGGTTATATATACACACTACCAGGTTATATATACACACTACCAGGTTATATATACACACTACCAGGTTATATACACACTACCAGGTTATATACACACTACCAGGTTATATATACACACTACCAGGTTATATATACACACTACCAGGTTATATATACACACTACCAGGTTATATATACACACTACCAGGTTATATATACACACTACCAGTTATATACACACTACCAGGTTATATATACACACTACATATACACACTACCAGGTTATATATACACACTACCAGGTTATATACACACACTACCAGGTTATATATACACTACCAGGTTATATACACACTACCAGGTTATACACACACTACCAGGTTATATACACACACTACCAGGTTATATACACACACTACCAGGTTATATATACACACTACCAGGTTATATACACACTACCAGGTTATATACACACACTACCAGGTTATATACACACTACCAGGTTATATATACACACTACCAGGTTATATATACACACTACCAGGTTATATATACACACTACCAGGTTATATACACACACTACCAGGTTATATATACACACTACCAGGTTATATACACACACTACCAGGTTATATATACACACTACCAGGTTATATATACACACACTACCAGGTTATATATACACACACTACCAGGTAATATATACACTACCAGGTTATATATACACACTACCAGGTTATATATACACACTACCAGGTTATATACACACTACCAGGTTATATATACACACTACCAGGTTATATATACACACTACCAGGTTATATATACACACTACCAGGTTATATACACACACTACCAGGTTATATATACACATACCAGGTTATATATACACACTACCAGGTTATATAACACACTACCAGGTTATATACACACACTACCAGGTTATATACACACACTACCAGGTTATATATACACACTACCAGGTTATATATACACACTACCAGGTTATATATACACACTACCAGGTTATATATACACACACTACCAGGTTATATATATATACACACACTACCAGGTTATACATACACTACCAGGTCATATACACACTACCAGGTTATACACACACTACCAGGTTATATATACACTACCAGGTTATATATACACACTAAAAGGTTATATACACACACTACCAGGTTATATATACACACTACCAGGTTATATATACACACTACCAGGTTATATATACACACTACCAGGTTATATATACACACTACCAGGAAATATACACACTACCAGGTTATATATACACTACCAGGTTATATATACACTACCAGGTTATATATACACTACCAGGTTATATATATACACACTACCAGGTTATATATACACACTACCAGGTTATATATCACACTAGCAGGTTATATATATATATACACACTACCAGGTTATATATACACTACCAGGTTATATACACACTACAAGGTTATATATACACTACAAGGTTATATACACACTACCAGGTTATATACACACACTACCAGGTTATATACACACTACCAGGTTATATACACACTACCAGGTTATATATACACACTACCAGGTTATATACACACTACCAGGTTATATACACACTACCAGGTTATATACACACTACCAGGTTATATATACACACTACCAGGTTATATATACACTACCAGGATATATACACACTACCAGGTTATATATACACTACCAGGTTATATACACACTACCAGGTTATATACACACACTACCAGGTTATATATACACTACCAGGTTATATATACACACTACCAGGTTATATACACACTACCAGGTTATATATATATATATATACACACTACCAGGTTATATACACACACTACCAGGTTATATACACACTACCAGGTTATATACACACACTACCAGGTTATATATATACACTACCTAGGTTATATATACACTACCAGGTTATATATACATACTATCAAGTTATATATACATACTACCAGGTTATATATACACACTACCAGGTTATATATACACACTACCAGGTTATATATACACACTACCAGGTTATAAATACACACTACCAGGTTATATATACACATTACCTGGTTATATACACTACCAGGTTATATACACTACCAGGTTATATATACACACTACCAGTTTATATATACACACGACCAAGTTATATATACACACTACCAGATTATATATACACACTACCAGGTTATATATACATACACACTACCAGGTTATATATATATATACACACTACCAGGTTATATACACACACTACCAGGTTATATACACACTACCAGGTTATATATACACACTACCAGGTTATATACACACACTACCAGGTTATACATACACTACCAGGTCATATACACACTACCAGGTTATACACACACTACCAGGTTATATACACACACTACCAGGTTATATATACACACTACCAGGTTATATATACACACTACCAGGTTATATATACACACTACTAGGTTATATATACACACTACCAGGTTATATACACACTACCAGTTTATATACACACTACCAGGTCATATATACACTACCAGGTTATATATACACACTACCAGGTTATATATACACTACCAGGTTATATACACACTGCCAGGTTATATACACACTACCAGGTTATATATACACACTACCAGGTTATATACACACTACCAGTTTATATACACACTACCAGGTCATATATACACTACCAGGTTATATATACACACTACCAGGTTATATATACACTACCAGGTTATATATACACATTACCTGGTTATATACACTACCAGGTTATATACACTACCAGGTTATATATACACACTACCAGTTTATATATACACACGACCAAGTTATATATACACACTACCAGATTATATATACACACTACCAGGTTATATATACATACACACTACCAGGTTATATATATATATACACACTACCAGGTTATATACACACACTACCAGGTTATATACACACTACCAGGTTATATATACACACTACCAGGTTATATACACACACTACCAGGTTATACATACACTACCAGGTCATATACACACTACCAGGTTATACACACACTACCAGGTTATATACACACACTACCAGGTTATATATACACACTACCAGGTTATATATACACACTACCAGGTTATATATACACACTACTAGGTTATATATACACACTACCAGGTTATATACACACTACCAGTTTATATACACACTACCAGGTCATATATACACTACCAGGTTATATATACACACTACCAGGTTATATATACACTACCAGGTTATATACACACTGCCAGGTTATATACACACTACCAGGTTATATATACACACTACCAGGTTATATATACACACTACCAGGTTATATATACACACTACCAGGTTATATACACACTACCAGGTTATATACACACTACCAGGTTATATATACACACTACCAGGTTATATATACACACTACCAGGTTATATATATACACTACCAGGTTATATATATACACTACCAGGTTATATATACACTACCAGGTTATATATATATACACACTACCAGGTTATATATACACTCACTACCAGGTTATATATACACACTACCAGGTTATATATATACACTACCAGGTTATATATACACCTACCAGGTTATATATATACACACTACCAGGTTATATATACACTACCAGGTTATATATATATATACACACTACCAGGTTATATATACACACTACCAGGTTATATATACACACTACCAGGTTATATACACACTACCAGGTTATATATACACATTACCAGGTTATATACACACTACCAGGTTATATATACACTACCAGGTTATATACACACTACCAGGTTATATATACACATTACCAGGTTATATACACACTACCAGGTTATTTACACACTACCAGGTTATATATACACACTATATACACACTACCAGGTTATATATACACTACCAGGTTATATATACACACTACCAGGTTATATACACACTACCAGGTTATATATACACACTACATACACACTACCAGGTTATATATACACTACCAGGTTATATATACACTACCAGGTTATATACACACACTACCAGGTTATATATACACACTACATACACACTACCAGGTTATATATACACTACCAGGTTATATATACACACTACATACACACTACCAGGTTATATATACACTACCAGGTTATACACACACTACCAGGTTATATATACACACTACCAGATTATATACACACTACCAGGTTATATATACACACTACCAGGTTATATATACACACTACCAGGTTATATATACACACTACCAGGTTATATACACACTACCAGGTTATATATACACTACCAGGTTATATATACACTACCAGGTTATATATACACACTACCAGGTTATATACACACTACCAGGTTATATACACACTACCAGGTTATAGATACACTACCAGGTTATATATATATATATATATATATATATACTACCAGGTTATACACAGTACCTACCTGTTGTAGTGTAGCAGCACACAGTTCTATAGCGATGTAGGTGAATAGTTTGTCTCTCTCAGTGCAGTAGTATCTGATGACGTTTGGATGTTCGTCCGACTCCCGGAGCAGCTGGACCTCTCGCTCTGCAACGTCAAAACATTCTGGAAGGATCCGCTTCACAGCCACCAGACGGCCGTCAAAACGGCCCCTGGAAGATTTCATATGATAGGACTAGATCGCAAATATATAATGACTCAATCATGAATATATAATGACTAAATTATAACTATATCATGAATAAATAATAACTAAATTATAACTATATCATGAATAAATAATGACAAAATTATAACTATATCATTAATAAATAATGACTAAATTATATATATCATGAATAAATTATGAATAAATTATAACTGTATCATGAATAAATAATGAACATATTATAACTAGATCATGAATAAATCATATTGTTATGAATAAAACGTCCCCAATACGATGCAGAGAGTTCAAAAATATCTGTCCGGGGGGAGGGGAACCCCAGCTCCACTAAAACCATTGACCAACTATTTTCCATTTTCAAAAAGGGATTATTAAATAAATGTTATAACTGTTTGGCTGTAATATCATCTCCTCTTGAAGAGCGGTAGTCAGAAATGACATATTTCTAATTATTCTACATTTAAGTTAACCTGTTAGGGCTTGGGGGCAGTATTGACACGGCCGGATAAAAAACGTACCCGATTTAATCTGGTTACTACTCCTGCCCAGTAACTAGAATATGCATATAATTATTGGCTTTGGATAGAAAACACCCTAACGTTTCTAAAACTGTTTGAATGGTGTCTGTGAGTATAACAGAACTCAAATGGCAGGCCAAAACCTGAGAAGATTCCATGCAGGAAGTGGCC
>NC_059453.1:2897500-2930000 GCF_905237065.1 Salmo salar
GACAGAGCTTGAGAGGATCTGCAGAGAAGAATGGGAGAAACTCCCCCAAATTCAGGTGTGCCAAGCTTGTTGTGTCATACCAAAGAAGACTCCAGGCTGTAATCGCTGCCAAAGGTTCTTCAACAAAGTACTGAGTAAAGCGTCTGAATACTTATGGAAATATGATACCTGTTTTCACTTTGTCATTATGGGGTATTGTGTGTAGATTAATGAGGGGGAAAAAAACAATTTAATCCATTTTAGAATAAGCCTGTAACGTAAACAAACAAATGTATATAGCGCAAACTAATTGGGCGAACTCAGTAAAGTTCAATCATATGCGTCTCTGTGCGGCCTGACAATCCTGGAGGAAGTGGTGTGCAGCTTAGAAGGAACATCGATGCCGAGCAGCTGCCATACCAGGCGGTGATGCTACCGTTCAGGATGCTCTCGATGGTGCAGCTGAATAACTTTTAGAGGATTTGAGGACCCATGCCAAATCTATTCAGTCTCCTGAGGGGGAATAGGTATTGTAGTGCTCTCTTCACGACTGTCTTGGTGTGTTTGGACCATGATAGTTTGTTAGTGATGTGGAAACCAAGGAACTTGAAGCACGTGACCCGCTCCACTACAGCCCGGTCGATGTGAATGGGGACGTGCTCGGCCCTCCTTTTCCTGTAGTCCACGATCATCTCCTTTGTCTTGATCACGTTAAGGGAGAGGTTGTTGTCCTGGCACCACACTGCCAGGTCTCTGACCTCCTCCCTTTAGGCTTTGTCATCGTTGTCGGTGATCAGGCCTACCACTGTTGTGTCGTCAGCAAACTTAATGATAGTATTGGAGTCGTGCGTGGCCACGCAGTCGTGGGTGAGAAGGGAGTACAGCAGGAAGCCCGTCCAGGAAGTCCAGGATCCAGTTGCAGAGGGAGGTGTTTAGTCACAGGGTCCTTAGCTTTGTGATGAGGCACTATGGTGTTGAACGCTGAGCTGTAGTCAATGAATAGCATTCTCACATAGATGTTCCTTTTGTCCAGGTGGGAAAGGGCAGTGTGGAGTGCAATAGAGATTGCGTAATCTGTCTAGGGTTTCTGAGATGATGGTGTTGATGTGAGCCATGACCAGCCTTTCAAAGCACTTCATGGCTACAGACGTGATTGCTACAGGGTGGTAGTCATTTAAGCAAGGTTACATTGGCGTTCTTGAGCACAGGGACTATAGTGGTCCGTATGAAGCATGTTGGTATTACAGACTTGGTCAGGGAGACGTTGAAAATGTCAGTGAAGACACTTGACAGTTGATCAGTGTGTGCTCTGAGTATGCGTCCTGGTAATCCGTCTGACCCTGGCGTCCTTGTGAATGTTGACCTGTTTAAAGGTCTTACTCACATCGGCTATGGAGAGCATGATCACACAGTTGTCCTGAACAGCTGGTGCCCTCATGCATGGTTCAGCGTTGCTTGCCTCAAAGCAAGCAAAGAAAGAAGGCATTTAGCTCGTCTGATAGGCTCGCGTCACTGGGCAGCTCGCAGCTGGGTTTCCCTTCGTAATCTGTAATAGTTTGCAGAGCCCTGCCACATCCGACGTGCATCAGAGCCGATATAGTAGGATTCAACCTTAGTCCTGTATTGACACTTTGCCTGTTTGATGGTTCGTCTGAGGGCATAGAGGGATTCATTATAAGCGTCCGGTTTAGTGTCGCGCTCCTTGAAAGCAGCAACTCTAGCCTTTAGCTCAATGCAGATGTTGCCTGTAATCCATGGCTTCCGGTTTGGATATGTACGTACGGACACTGTGGGGACGACGTCATCGATACACTTATTGATGAAGCCAGTGACTGATAAGGTATAGTCCTTAACACCATCGGACATGCTGGTAGAAATTGGGTAAAACGGATGTAAATGTCCCTCGATTTAAGTCCCCGGGCCACTAGGGTGAGCATTCTGTTGTTTGCTTCGGGCCTTATACAGCTCGTTGAATGACCACCATCTAAATGAATTACCATTATCTAGATTAATTACCATCATCTAAATGAATTACCACCATCTAAATGAATTACCACCATCTAAATGAATTACCACCATCTAGATGAATTACCACCATCTAAATGAATTACCACCATCTAAATGAATTACCACCATCTCATCTAAATGATTACCACCATCTAAATAAATTACCACCATCTCATCTAAATGAATTACCACCATCTCATCTAAATGAATTACCACCATCTAAATGAATTACCACCATCTCATCTAAATGAATTACCACCACCTAAATGAATTACCACCATCTAAATGAATTACCATCATCTAGATGAATTACCATCATCTAGATGAATTACCACCACCTAAATGAATTACCACCACCTAGATGAATTACCACCATCTAAATGAATTACCACCATCTCATCTAAATGAATTACCACCATCTAAATGAATTACCACCATCTAAATGAATTACCACCATCTCATCTAGATGAATTACCACCACCTAAATGAATTACCACCATCTAAATGAATTACCATCATCTAGATGAATTACCATCATCTAGATGAATTACCACCACCTAAATGAATTACCACCACCTAGATGAATTACCACCATCTAAATGAATTACCACCATCTCATCTAAATGAATTACCACCATCTAAATGAATTACCACCATCTAAATGAATTACCACCATCTCATCTAGATGAATTACCACCATCTAGATGAATTACCACCATCTAAATGAATAACCACCATCTAAATGAATTACCACCATCTAAATGAATTACCACCATCTAAATGAATTACCACCATCTAGATGAATTACCACCATCTAAATGTATTACCACCATCTAAATGAATTACCACCATCTAGATGAATTACCACCACCTTGATGAATTACCACCATCTCATCTAGATGAAATACCACCATCTAGATGAATTACCACCATCTAGATGAATTACCACCATCTAAATGAATTACCACCATCTAAATGAATTACCACCATCTAGATGAATTACCACCATCTAGGTGAATTACCACCATCTCATCTAGATGAATTCCACCATCTAGATGAATTACCACCATCTCATCTAGATGAATTACCATCATCTAGATGAATTACCACCATCTCATCTAGATGAATTACCACCATCTAGATGAATTACCACCATCTAGATGAATTACCACCATCTAAATGAATTACCACCATCTAAATGAATTACCACCATCTCATCTAGATGAATTACCACCATCTAGATGAATTACCACCATCTAAATGAATAACCACCATCTAAATGAATAACCACCATCTAAATGAATTACCACCATCTAAATGAATTACCACCATCTAGATGAATTACCACCATCTAAATGAATTACCACCATCTAGATGAATTACCACCATCTAGATGAATTACCACCATCTAAATGAATTACCACCATCTAAATGAATTACCACCATCTAGATGAATTACCACCATCTAGATGAATTACCACCACCTAGATGAATTACCACCATCTAAATGAATTACCACCATCTAGATGAATTACCACCATCTAGATGAATTACCACCATCTAAATTAATTACCACCATCTAAATGAATTACCACCATCTAGATGAATTAGCACCATCTCATCTAGATGAATTCCACCATCCAGATGAATTACCACCATCTCATCTAGATGAATTACCACCATCTAGATGAATTACCACCATCTAGATGAATTACCACCATCTAAATGAATTACCACCATCTCATCTAAATGATTACCACCATCTAAATAAATTACCACCATCTCATCTAAATGAATTACCACCATCTCATCTAAATGAATTACCACCATCTAAATGAATTACCACCATCTCATCTAAATGAATTACCACCACCTAAATGAATTACCACCATCTAAATGAATTACCATCATCTAGATGAATTACCATCATCTAGATGAATTACCACCACCTAAATGAATTACCACCACCTAGATGAATTACCACCATCTAAATGAATTACCACCATCTCATCTAAATGAATTACCACCATCTAAATGAATTACCACCATCTAAATGAATTACCACCATCTCATCTAGATGAATTACCACCACCTAAATGAATTACCACCATCTAAATGAATTACCATCATCTAGATGAATTACCATCATCTAGATGAATTACCACCACCTAAATGAATTACCACCACCTAGATGAATTACCACCATCTAAATGAATTACCACCATCTCATCTAAATGAATTACCACCATCTAAATGAATTACCACCATCTAAATGAATTACCACCATCTCATCTAGATGAATTACCACCATCTAGATGAATTACCACCATCTAAATGAATAACCACCATCTAAATGAATTACCACCATCTAAATGAATTACCACCATCTAAATGAATTACCACCATCTAGATGAATTACCACCATCTAAATGTATTACCACCATCTAAATGAATTACCACCATCTAGATGAATTACCACCACCTTGATGAATTACCACCATCTCATCTAGATGAAATACCACCATCTAGATGAATTACCACCATCTAGATGAATTACCACCATCTAAATGAATTACCACCATCTAAATGAATTACCACCATCTAGATGAATTACCACCATCTAGGGTGAATTACCACCATCTCATCTAGATGAATTCCACCATCTAGATGAATTACCACCATCTCATCTAGATGAATTACCATCATCTAGATGAATTACCACCATCTCATCTAGATGAATTACCACCATCTAGATGAATTACCACCATCTAGATGAATTACCACCATCTAAATGAATTACCACCATCTAAATGAATTACCACCATCTCATCTAGATGAATTACCACCATCTAGATGAATTACCACCATCTAAATGAATAACCACCATCTAAATGAATAACCACCATCTAAATGAATTACCACCATCTAAATGAATTACCACCATCTAGATGAATTACCACCATCTAAATGAATTACCACCATCTAGATGAATTACCACCATCTAGATGAATTACCACCATCTAAATGAATTACCACCATCTAAATGAATTACCACCATCTAGATGAATTACCACCATCTAGATGAATTACCACCACCTAGATGAATTACCACCATCTAAATGAATTACCACCATCTAGATGAATTACCACCATCTAGATGAATTACCACCATCTAAATTAATTACCACCATCTAAATGAATTACCACCATCTAGATGAATTAGCACCATCTCATCTAGATGAATTCCACCATCCAGATGAATTACCACCATCTCATCTAGATGAATTACCACCATCTAGATGAATTACCACCATCTAGATGAATTACCACCATCTAAATGAATAACCACCATCTAAATGAATAACCACCATCTAAATGAATTACCACCATCTAGATGAATTACCACCATCTAAATGAATTACCACCATCTAGATGAATTACCACCACCTAGATGAATTACCACCAGCTAGATGAATTACCACTATCCCATCCAGATGAATTACCACCATCCCATCTAGATGAATTACCACCATCCCATCTAGATGAATTACCACCATCTCATCTAGATCAATTACCACCATCTAGATGAATTACCACCATCTCATCTAAATGAATTACCATCATCTAGATGAATTACCACCATCTAGATGAATTACCAACATCTAAATGAATAACCACCATCTAAATGAATTACCACCATCTAGATGAATTACCACCATCTAAATGAATTACCACCACCTAAATGTATTACCACCATCTAAATGAATTACCACCATCTAAATGAATTACCACCATCTAAATGAATTACCACCATCTAAATGAATTACCACCACCTAGATGAATTACCACCACCTAGATGAATTACCACCATCTAAATGAATTACCATCATCTAAATGAATTACCACCATCTAAATTAATTACCACCATCTAAATGAATTACCACCATCTAGATGAATTAGCACCATCTCATCTAGATGAATTCCACCATCCAGATGAATTACCACCATCTCATCTAGATGAATTACCACCATCTAGATGAATTACCACCATCTAGATGAATTACCACCATCTAAATGAATAACCACCATCTAAATGAATAACCACCATCTAAATGAATTACCACCATCTAGATGAATTACCACCATCTAAATGAATTACCACCATCTTGATGAATTACCACCACCTAGATGAATTACCACCAGCTAGATGAATTACCACTATCCCATCCAGATGAATTACCACCATCCCATCTAGATGAATTACCACCATCCCATCTAGATGAATTACCACCATCTCATCTAGATCAATTACCACCATCTAGATGAATTACCACCATCTCATCTAAATGAATTACCATCATCTAGATGAATTACCACCATCTAGATGAATTACCAACATCTAAATGAATAACCACCATCTAAATGAATTACCACCATCTAGATGAATTACCACCATCTAAATGAATTACCACCACCTAAATGTATTACCACCATCTAAATGAATTACCACCATCTAAATGAATTACCACCATCTAAATGAATTACCACCATCTAAATGAATTACCACCACCTAAATGAATTACCACCACCTAGATGAATTACCACCATCTAAATGAATTACCACCATCTCATCTAAATGAATTACCACCATCTAAATGAATTACCACCATCTAAATGAATTACCACCATCTCATCTAGATGAATTACCACCATCTAGATGAATTACCACCATCTAAATGAATAACCACCATCTAAATGAATTACCACCATCTAAATGAATTACCACCATCTAAATGAATTACCACCATCTAGATGAATTACCACCATCTAAATGTATTACCACCATCTAAATGAATTACCACCATCTAGATGAATTACCACCACCTTGATGAATTACCACCATCTCATCTAGATGAAATACCACCATCTAGATGAATTACCACCATCTAGATGAATTACCACCATCTAAATGAATTACCACCATCTAAATGAATTACCACCATCTAGATGAATTACCACCATCTAGGTGAATTACCACCATCTCATCTAGATGAATTCCACCATCTAGATGAATTACCACCATCTCATCTAGATGAATTACCATCATCTAGATGAATTACCACCATCTCATCTAGATGAATTACCACCATCTAGATGAATTACCACCATCTAGATGAATTACCACCATCTAAATGAATTACCACCATCTAAATGAATTACCACCATCTCATCTAGATGAATTACCACCATCTAGATGAATTACCACCATCTAAATGAATAACCACCATCTAAATGAATAACCACCATCTAAATGAATTACCACCATCTAGATGAATTACCACCATCTAAATGAATTACCACCATCTAAATGAATTACCACCATCTAGATGAATTACCACCATCTAAATGAATTACCACCATCTAAATGAATTACCACCATCTAGATGAATTACCACCATCTAGATGAATTACCACCACCTAGATGAATTACCACCATCTAAATGAATTACCACCATCTAGATGAATTACCACCATCTAGATGAATTACCACCATCTAAATTAATTACCACCATCTAAATGAATTACCACCATCTAGATGAATTAGCACCATCTCATCTAGATGAATTCCACCATCCAGATGAATTACCACCATCTCATCTAGATGAATTACCACCATCTAGATGAATTACCACCATCTAGATGAATTACCACCATCTAAATGAATAACCACCATCTAAATGAATAACCACCATCTAAATGAATTACCACCATCTAGATGAATTACCACCATCTAAATGAATTACCACCATCTAGATGAATTACCACCACCTAGATGAATTACCACCAGCTAGATGAATTACCACTATCCCATCCAGATGAATTACCACCATCCCATCTAGATGAATTACCACCATCCCATCTAGATGAATTACCACCATCTCATCTAGATCAATTACCACCATCTAGATGAATTACCACCATCTCATCTAAATGAATTACCATCATCTAGATGAATTACCACCATCTAGATGAATTACCAACATCTAAATGAATAACCACCATCTAAATGAATTACCACCATCTAGATGAATTACCACCATCTAAATGAATTACCACCACCTAAATGTATTACCACCATCTAAATGAATTACCACCATCTAAATGAATTACCACCATCTAAATGAATTACCACCATCTAAATGAATTACCACCACCTAGATGAATTACCACCACCTAGATGAATTACCACCATCTAAATGAATTACCATCATCTAAATGAATTACCACCATCTAAATTAATTACCACCATCTAAATGAATTACCACCATCTAGATGAATTAGCACCATCTCATCTAGATGAATTCCACCATCCAGATGAATTACCACCATCTCATCTAGATGAATTACCACCATCTAGATGAATTACCACCATCTAGATGAATTACCACCATCTAAATGAATAACCACCATCTAAATGAATAACCACCATCTAAATGAATTACCACCATCTAGATGAATTACCACCATCTAAATGAATTACCACCATCTTGATGAATTACCACCACCTAGATGAATTACCACCAGCTAGATGAATTACCACTATCCCATCCAGATGAATTACCACCATCCCATCTAGATGAATTACCACCATCCCATCTAGATGAATTACCACCATCTCATCTAGATCAATTACCACCATCTAGATGAATTACCACCATCTCATCTAAATGAATTACCATCATCTAGATGAATTACCACCATCTAGATGAATTACCAACATCTAAATGAATAACCACCATCTAAATGAATTACCACCATCTAGATGAATTACCACCATCTAAATGAATTACCACCACCTAAATGTATTACCACCATCTAAATGAATTACCACCATCTAAATGAATTACCACCATCTAAATGAATTACCACCATCTAAATGAATTACCACCACCTAGATGAATTACCACCACCTAGATGAATTACCACCACCTAGATGAATTACCACCATCTAAATGAATTACCATCATCTAAATGAATTACCACCATCTAGATGAATTACCACCATCTTGATGAATTACCACCACCTAGATGAATTACCACCACCTAGATGAATTACCATCATCTCATCTACATACTAACCTGTGGATAAGTCAGAGCGAAGGCAAGCCATCCTCCCAGCAGTAGAGACAGTATCACCACGGTAACAGGGTCCTGGTATATATTTTCGGGCAGGACAGAGGACAACCCTGATCTTGATCCCGCTCGGGTCCTTCTGCTTCCGCTGGGACCCGAACCACCAGGACCCCCTTCAACACCATGACCTACTGACTGGAACTAAAGAGGAGGGGAGGAGGGGGGGTACAGGGTGAGAGGTCAGGGGTCACCACCAGGACCCCCTCCACCACCATGACCTACTGACTGGAACTAAAGAGGAGGGGAGGAGGGGGGGTGAGAGGTCAGGGGTCACCACCAGGACCCACTCCACCACCATGACCTACTGACTGGAACTAAAGAGGAGGGGAGGAGGGGGGTGAGAGGTCAGGGGTCACCACCAGGACCCCCTCCACCACCATGACCTACTGACTGGAACTAAAGAGGAGGGGAGGAGGGGGGGTGAGAGGTCAGGGGTCACCACCAGGACCCCCTCCACCACCATGACCTACTGACTGGAACTAAAGAGGAGGGGAGGAGGGGGGGTGAGAGGTCAGGGGTCACCACCAGGACCCCTACACCACCATGACCTACTGACTGGAACTAAAGAGGAGGGGAGGAGGGGGGTGAGAGGTCAGGGGTCACCACCAGGACCCCCTCCACCACCATGACCTACTGACTGGAACTAAAGAGGAGGGGAGGAGGGGGGGTGAGAGGTCAGGGGTCACCACCAGGACCCCCTACACCACCATGACCTACTGACTGGAACTAAAGAGGAGGGGAGGAGGGGGGTGAGGGTGAGAGGTCAGGGGTTATAGGTCAACGGTAAGGGGGTTGTAACTCACAAGATGGTCTGTATGTGAGTGGGGGTTCAGGTTAAAGGTCAGGGGTTATAGGTCAAAGGTCAGGGGGTTGTAACTCACAGGATGGTCTGTGTAGCGTTTGTTCTGAGACCGGGTCGGGATAACGGCGTCACCGGAACGCTGCAGGTTTACCGGGAAGTCTCTCAACATGGTGGTGTGGGCTACCGGGGGTAACTCGTGATGTCCTGATGAGAGACACACACACACACACACACACACACACACACACACACACACACACACACACACAACATTAAAGATGACATCAGTGTCCGGTGTGTTGGTGCAGCCTGGCGGGTAGTTACTTACTGGTTGTTCAGTGTGTTGGTGGAGCCTGGCGGGTAGTTACCTACTGGTTGTTCAGTGTGTTGGTGGAGCCTGGCGGGTAGTTACCTACTGGTTGTTCAGTGTGTTGGTGGAGCCTGGGGGGTAGTTACCTACTGGTTGTTCAGTGTGTTGGTGGAGCCTGGCGGGTAGTTACCCACTGGTTGTTCAGTGTGTTGGTGGAGCCTGGCGGGTAGTTACCTACTGGTTGTTCAGTGTGTTGGTGTAGCCTGGCGGGTAGTTACTTACTGGTTGTTCAGTGTGTTGGTGGAGCCTGGCGGGTAGTTACCTACTGGTTGTTCAGTGTGTTGGTGCAGCCTGGCGGGTAGTTACCTACTGGTTGTTCAGTGTGTTGGTGGAGCCTGGCGGGTAGTTACCCACTGGTTGTTCAGTGTGTTGGTGGAGCCTGGCGGGTAGTTACCTACTGGTTGTTCAGTGTGTTGGTGGAGCCTGGGGGGTAGTTACCTACTGGTTGTTCAGTGTGTTGGTGGAGCCTGGCGGGTAGTTACCCACTGGTTGTTCAGTGTGTTGGTGGAGCCTGGCGGGTAGTTACCTACTGGTTGATCAGTGTGTTGGTGGAGCCTGGCGGGTAGTTACCTACTGGTTGTTCAGTGTGTTGGTGGAGCCTGGCGGGTAGTTACCTACTGGTTGTTCAGTGTGTTGGTGGAGCCTGGCGGGTAGTTACCTATGAGCAGCCACTGGTTGTTCAGTGTGTTGGTAGATCCTGGCGGGTATCGTATGTCGGTAGACGGGATGATCTCACACTCTCCCTTCTCTCTGACCGTCACCTCCTCGGTCTCCGGTCCCTCGATACGCGCCAGCGTCAAGCCCCGCGGCTGCCGTGGCAACACGTCAATCAATACGTCAGAGAAATCAGCCAATCAAATTCAGAGAGAAAAGTTCCTAACAAGGTGTGTATGATGACATCACAGTACTGAGACTAAAACACATGCTGATTGGCTGCTGTGTGTCGTGCTGACATGCTGATTGGCTGCTGTGTGTCGTGTAGACATGCTGATTGGCTGCTGTGTGTCGTGTAGACATGCTGATTGGCTGCTGTGTGTCGTGTAGACATGCTGATTGGCTGCTGTGTGTTGTGTAGACACTGAGTGTACAAAACATTTGGGACACCTTCCTAACAACCTCAATTCGTAAGGGAATGGCCTCTACTAGAAAGCGTTCCACAGGGATGCTGGCCCCATGTTGACCTCAAATGCTTTCCCACAGTTGTGTCCAGTAGGCTGGATGTCCTTTTGGGTGGTGGACCCATTCTTGATACACACGGGGGAAACTGTTGAGCGTGTAAAAACCCAGCAGCGTTGCAGTGAACACTCAAACTGCTGCGCAATGGCACTTATTACCATACCCCCCCGTTCAAAGGGGCTTAAATCTTTTGTCTTCACCCTCTGAATGGCACACATACACTATCCATGTCTCCACCCCTTTCATCTACACTGATCGAAGTGGATTTAATAACAAGTGACATCAATAAGGGAAATCATATCTTTTCATCTGGTCAGTCTGTCATAAAAAAAAAGAACAGGTGTTCTAATGGTTTTGTCCACTGAGAGTGTTTTTTTTTTTTTTTTTGGGTGCTGTTGATTGACAGCTGTACTGACCACTAGAGAGACTCCGTCGTGAACCAGGGAGGTGGAGGCGTAAAGATGAGAGTCCAGCTTCCCTACATACAGAGTGGGCCTAAAAAAACACAACACAAATGACAAAGAATGGCGGTAAAAAGCTTTTGAAACACCTTGAATTACATTGTAATGCTGCAACCCATTAAGAAAATGACTGTAAAAAACTGTTAAAATCCCCGTGGATTGATGAGGAATTGAAAAACATTGTATGGTTGTAGAGGGACGAGGTAAAAAGGAACGTCAAATAAGTCCGGCTGCACAACCGATTGGCAAAACGTACTGCAAATTGAGAAATCACGTGACTAAACTGAATCAAAAGAAGAAGAAACTACACTATGAAACAAAGATAAATGACATAGAGAATGATAGTAAAAAAAGTTTGGAGGACCTTAAAATTGCATTCTGGGGGGGGGGAGGCTAACAGAACACAGAGGGTGTTCTTTAATGGAAGAATCTCCAATATAATCCAGCTAGAATCAGGAGTTCCCCAGGGCAGCTGTTTAGGCTTCTACCCTTTTTTCAATTTTTACTAACGACATGTCAGTTATAATGCCAGGGTGTCCATTTATGCATTATCGATCATAGTCTGCTGCTGGAAAAACGTGTGTGTGTGTGTGTGTGTGTGTGTGTGTGTGTGTGTGTATATATATATCTCTTACACCAGCTGTGTGTGTGTGCTGGCCTGCTCCGTGACAAACTGGTAGCTCCACTTCATGGTGTGCGTGTCGTGGGACGAGAAGGTGAGGTAACGCAGCGTCTCCATGGCAACTGACAGGTGAGGGGCGTGTCTCAGAGAGTCCTGGCTGTACAGGTACACACCCACCACAGGTGACCCATAGTTTTGCATCCACAGGACATCACCTGGCAGAGAGGACAGGAGAGGAGGAGAGGAGGGTTAGAGACATAGAGAAAGGAGGAAAGGGGAGAGGAGAGGAGAGGAGAGGAGAGGAGAGGAGAGGAGAGGAGAGGAGAGGAGAGGAGAGGAGAGGAGAGGAGAGGAGAGGAGAGGAGAGGAGAGGAGAGGAGAGGAGAGGAGAGGAGAGGAGAGGAGAGGAGAGGAGGGTTAGAGACAGAGAGAAAGGAGGAGGAGAGGAGAGGGGGGGTTAGAGACAGAGAGAAAGGAGGAGAGGAGAAGAGAGGTCAGGAGAGGAGAGGGGAGAGGAGGGTTAGAGACAGAGAGAAAGGAGGAGGAGAGGAGAGGAGGGTTAGAGACAGAGAGAAAGGAGGAGGAGAGGAGAGGAGGGTTAAAGACAGAGAGAAAGGAGGAAAGGGGAGAGGGGATAGAGACAGAGAGAAAGGAGGAGGAGAGGAGAGGGGGGTTAGAGACAGAGAGAAAAGAGGAGGAGAGGAGAGGGGAGAGGAGAAGAGAGGACAGGAGAGGAGAGGGGAGAGGAGGGTTAGAGACAGAGAGAAAGGAGGAGAGGAGAGGAGGGTTAGAGACAGAGAGAAAGGAGGAGGAGAGGAGAGGAGGGTTAAAGACAGAGAGAAAGGAGAAAAGGGGAGAGGGGAGAGGAGAGGAGGGTTAGAGACAGGAGGAGAGGGGAGAGGAGAAGATGAGAGGAGAGGGGAGAGGAGGGTTAGAGAGAGAGAAAGGAGGGGAGAGGAGAAGAGGAGAGGACAGGAGAGGACAGGAGAGGAGAGGAGGGTTAGAGACAGGAGGAGAGAGGAGAGGAGGGTTAGGGAAAGGAGGAGAGGAGGGTTAGAGACAGGAGGAGAGGGGAGAAGAGGGTTAGGGAAAGAGAGAAAGAGAGAAAGGAGGAGAGGAGAAGAGGAGAGGAGGAGAGGAAAAGATGGAAATAATAAATAATAACCAAATAACATACATAAAACTAGTCTAGGTTTATTGTAGCAGGTGTTTATTGTAGCAGGTCAGTGTAGGTTAGAACAATAATTACCTGTCTGGTAGTGGTTGGGGGGGGACACAGTAATGTACCCGACCGTAAAACGTACCTGACTCTCTGTCTACGGTCACCACCAACCCATCACCACTGGAGACGAGATGGGCCATCTCTGTAGAAACAACTGTATTATCGCACTGTGCAGAACTAGATAAGTACATCACAGTATAATGGTGTGTACCTACTGTAGTACATCATATTATCATTGTGACCTACTGTAGTACATCATAGTATAATGGTGTGTACCTACTGTAGTACATCATACATTATAGTATAATGGTGTGTACCTACTGTAGTACATCATACATTATGGTATAATGGTGTGTACATACTGTAGTACATTATATTATCATTGTGTACCTACTGCAGTACATCATAGTATAATGGTGTGCACCTACTGTAGTACATCACAGTATAATGGTGTACCTACTGTAGTACATCACAGTATAATGGTATACCTACTGTAGTACATCACAGTATAATGGTGTGTACCTACTGTAGTACATCATAGTATAATGGTGTGTACCTACTGTAGTACATCATAGTATAATGGTGTATACCTACTGTAGTACATTATATTATCATTGTGTACCTACTGTAGTACATCATAGTATAATGGTGTGTACCTACTGTAGTACATTATATTACCATTGTGTACCTACTGTAGTACATTATATTATCATTGTGTACCTACTGTAGTACATTATATTATCATTGTGTACCTAATGTAGTACATCATAGTATAATGGTGTATACCTACTGTAGTATATTATATTATCATTGTGTGTGTACGTACTGTAGTCGTGTTTCTCATCGTACGGCGGGGCAGAGTAGTCGTTGTACGTGGCGTTCCACCTCAGCTCCTGTGTCTTCGTATCATACATCGTTATCATGTACTCTGGAATAGAAAAGAGTAGAGTACCGTAAAGTAGAGTAGAGCTGAGGACAGTAGAGTAGAGTAGAACTGAGTAGAGTAGAACTGAGTAGAACTAGTAGAATAGAGAAGAGTAGAACTGAGTAGAGTAGAACTGAGTAGGGTAGAGTAGAACTGAGTAGAGGAGAACAGAGTAGAGGAGAACAGAGTAGAGTAGAACTGAGTAGAGTAGAACTGAGTAGGGTAGAACTGAGTAGAGTAGAACTGAGTAGAGTAGAACTGAGTAGGGTAGAGTAGAACTGAGTAGAGGAGAACAGAGTAGAGGAGAACAGAGTAGAGTAGAACTGAGTAGAGTAGAACTGAGTAGAGTAGAACTGAGTACAGTAGAGTAGAACTGAGTAGCGTAGAACTGAGTAGAGTAGAACTGAGTAGAGTAGAACTGAGTAGGGTAGAGTAGAACTGAGTAGAGGAGAACAGAGTAGAGGAGAACAGAGTAGAGTAGAACTGAGTAGAGTAGAGTAGAGTAGAACTGAGTAGCATAGAACTGAGTAGAGTAGAACTGAGTAGAGTAGAACTGAGTAGGGTAGAGTAGAACTGAGTAGAGGAGAACAGAGTAGAGGAGAACAGAGTAGAGTAGAACTGAGTAGAGTAGAACTGAGTAGGGTAGAGTAGAACTGAGTAGAGGAGAACAGAGTAGAGTAGAACTGAGTACAGTAGAGTAGAACTGATGAGAGGAGAACAGAGTAGAGTAGAACTGAGTAGAGTAGAGTAGAGTAGAACTGAGTAGAGTAGAACTGAGTACAGTAGAGTAGAACTCAGTAGCGTAGAACTGAGTAGAGTAGAACTGAGTAGAGTAGAACTGAGTAGAGTAGAACTGAGTAGAGTAGAGTAGAACTGAGTAGAGTAGAACTGAGTAGAGTAGAACTGAGTAGAGGAGAACTGAGTAGAGGAGAACAGAGTGGAGGAGAACAGAGCAGAACTGAGTAGAGTAGAAAAGAGTAGAGGAAAACTGAGTAGAGGAAAACTGAGTAGAGGAAAACTGAGTAGAGTAGAACTGAGTAGGGTAGAGTAGAACTGAGTAGGGTAGAGTATAACAGAGTAGAGTAGAACTGAGTAGAGTAGAACAGAGTAGAACTGAGTAGAGTAGAACTGAGTAGAGTAGAGTAAAACTGAGTAGAGTAGAACAGAGAAGAGTAGAGTAGAACTGAGTAGAGTAGAACTGAGTAGAGTAGAACAGAGTAGAACTGAGTAGAGTAGAACAGAGTAGAGTAGAACTGAGTAGAGTAGAACTGAGTAGGGTAGAACTGTGTAGAGAAGAACTGAGTAGAGGAGAACTGAGTAGGGTAGAGTAGAACTGAGTAGGATAGAGTAGAACTGAGTAGAGAAGAACTGAGTAGAGTAGGAGTAGAACTGAGTAGAGTAGAACTGAGTAGGGTAGAGTAGAGTAGAACAGAGTAGAACTGAGTAGAGTAAAACTGATTAGCGTAGAACTGAGTACAGTAGCGTAGAACTGAGTAGAGGAGAACAGAGTAGAACTGAGAACAGTAGAGTAGAACTGAGTAGAGTAGAACTGAGTAGGGTAGAGTAGAACTGAGTAGGGTAGAACTGAGTAGGGTAGACCTGAGTAGAGTAGAACTGAGTAGAGTAGAACTGAGTAGAGAGTAGAACTGAGTAGATAGTAGAACTGAGTAGAGCAGAACTGAGTAGGGTAGAGTAGAACTGATTAGGGTAGAGTAGAACTGAGTAGAGTAGAACTGAGTAGGGTAGAGTATAACTGAGTAGAGTAGAACTGAGTAGAGTAGAACTGTGTAAGGTAGAGTAGAACTGAGTAGAGTAGAACTGAGTAGGGTAGAGTAGAACTGAGTAGGGTAGGGTTGAACTGAGTAGGGTAGAACTGAGTAGAGTAGAACTGAGTAGAGTAGAACTGAGTAGAGTACAGTAGAACTGAGTAGGGTAGAACTGAGTAGAGTAGAACTGAGTAGAGCAGAACTGAGTAGAGCAGAACTGAGTAGGGTAGAGTAGAACTGAGTAGGGTAGAACTGAATAGAGTAGAAATGAGTAGAGTAGAACTGAGTAGAGTAGAACTGAGTAGGGTAGAGTAGAACTGAGTAGGGTAGAACTGAGTAGGGTAGGACTGAGTAGAGTAGAACTGAGTAGAGTAGAACTGAGTAGAGAGTAGAACTGAGTAGATAGTAGAACTGAGTAGAGCAGAACTGAGTAGGGTAGAGTAGAACTGAGTAGGGTAGAGTAGAACTGAGTAGAGTAGAACTGAGTAGAGCAGAACTGAATAGGGTAGAGTGGAACTGAGTAGAGTAGAACTGAGTAGGGTGGTACTGAGTAGAGCAGAACTGAGTAGAGTAGAACTGAGTAGGGTAGAGTAGAACTGAGTAGAGTAGAACTGAGTAGAGTAGAACTGAGTAGAGTAGAACTGAGTAAGGTAGAGTAGAACTGAGTAGAGTAGAACTGAGTAGGGTAGAGTAGAACTGAGTAGGATAGGGTTGAACTGAGTAGGGTAGAACTGAGTAGAGTAGAACTGAGTAGAGTAGAACTGAGTAGAGTAGATTAGAACTGAGTAGAGTAGAGTAGAACTGAGTAGGGTAGAGTAGAACTGAGTAGAGTAGAACTGAGTAGGGTAGAACTGAGTAAGGTAGAGTAGAACTGAGTAGGGTAGAGTAGAACTGAGTAGAGCAGAACTGAGCAGGGTAGAGTAGAACTGAGTAGAGTAGAACTGAGTAGAGTAGAACTGAGTAGGGTAGAACTGAGTAGAGCAGAACTGAGTAGGGTAGAGTAGAACTGAGTAGAGTAGAACTGAGTAGAGCAGAACTGAGAAGGGTAGAGTAGAACTGAGTAGAGTAGAACTGAGAAGAGTAGAACTGAGAAGAGTAGAACTGAGTAGAGTAGAACTGAGTACGGTAGAGTAGAACTGAGTAGGGTAGAGTAGAACTGAGTAGGGTACAGTAGAACTGAGTAGAGGAGAACTGAGTAGAACTGAGTAGAACAATTGACGTGGTGTGTTGGGGACTGATGGAGTCAGAATACAGTAGTACTGACTAGTTACCTGTACGCCCTGTTACCTGTACGTCCTGTTACCTGTACGTCCTGTTACCTGTACGTCCTGTACGTCCTGTTACCTGTACGTCCTGTTACCTGTAATCTGTACGTCCTGTCACCTGTATGTCCTGTCACCTGTACGCCCTGTCACCTGTACGCCCTGTCACCTGTACGTCCTGTTACCTGTACGTCCTGTTACCTGTACGTCCTGTTACCTGTACGTCCTGTTACCTATACGTCCTGTTAACTATACGTCCTGTACGTCCTGTACGTCCAGTTACCTGTACGTCCTGTACGTCCTGTTACCTGTACGTCCTGTACGTCCTGTTACGTATACGTCCTGTTACCTGTCCGTCCTGTACGTCCTGTTACCTGTACGTCCTGTACATCCTGTTACCTGTACGTCCTGTACGTCCTGTACGTCCTGTACGTCCTGTTACCTGTACGTCCTGTACGTTCTGTACATCCTGTTACCTGTACGTCCTGTCACCTGTACGTCCTGTCACCTGTACGTCCTGTCACCTGTACGCCCTGTCGCCTGTCAGTCCTGTCGCCTGTACGTCCTGTCGCCTGTACGTCCTTTCGCCTGTACGTCCTGTCGCCTGTACGTCCTGTTGCCTGTACGTCCTGTCACCTGTACGTCCTGTCACCTGTACGTCCTGTCACCTGTACGTCCTGTTACCTGTACGTCCTGTTACCTGTACGCCCTGTTACCTGTACGTCCTGTTACCTGTACGTCCCATTACATGTACGTCCTGTACGTCCTGTTACCTGTACGTCCTGTACGTCCTGTTACCTGTACGTCCTGTTACCTGTACGTCCTGTACGTCCTGTCACCTGTACGTCCTGTACGTCCTGTCACCTGTACGCCCTGTCGCCTGTCAGTCCTGTCGCCTGTACGTCCTGTCGCCTGTACGTCCTTTCGCCTGTACGTCCTGTCGCCTGTACGTCCTGTCGCCTGTACGTCCTGTCACCTATACGTCCTGTCACCTGTACGTCCTGTCACCTGTACGCCCTGTTACCTGTACGTCCTGTTACCTGTACGCCCTGTTACCTGTACGTCCCTGTTACCTGTACGTCCCATTACATGTCGTCCTGTACGTCCTGTTACCTGTACGTCCTGTACGTCCTGTTACCTGTACGTCCTGTTACCTGTACGTCCTGTTACCTGTACGTCCTGTTACCTGTACGTCCTGTACGTCCTGTTACCTGTACGTCCTGTTACCTGTACGTCCTGTACATCCTGTTACCTGTACATCCTGTTACCTGTCCGTCCTGTACGTCCTGTTACCTGTACGTCCTGTTATCTGTACGTCCTGTTATCTGTACGTCCTGTACGTCCTGTTACCTGTACGTCCTGTTACCTGTACGTCCTGTTACCTGTACGTCCTGTTACCTGTACGTCCTGTTACCTGTACGTCCTGTTACCTGTACGTCCTGTTACCTGTACGTCCTGTACGTCCTGTCACCTGTACGTCCTGTTACCTGTACCTCCTGTTACCTGTACGTCCTGTTACCTGTACGTCCTGTACGTCCTGTTACCTGTACGTCCTGTACGTCCTGTTACCTGTACGTCCTGTTACCTGTACGTCCTGTTACCTGTACGTCCTGTACGTCCTGTTACCTGTACGTCCTGTACGTCCTGTTACCTGTACGTCCTGTACGTCCTGTTACCTGTACGTCCTGTTACCTGTACGTCCTGTTACATGTCCGTCCTGTTACCTGTACGTCCTGTTACCTGTACGTCCTGTACGTCCTGTTACCTGTACGTCCTGTTACCTGTACGTTCTGTTACCTGTACTTCCTTTTACTTGTCCGTCCTGTACGTCCTGTTACCTGTACGTCCTGTTACCTGTACGTCCTGTACGTCCTGTTACCTGTACGTCCTGTTACCTGTCCGTCCTGTTACCTGTCCGTCCTGTACGTCCTGTTACCTGTACGTCCTGTTACCTGTACGTCCTGTTACCTGTACGTCCTGTACGTCCTGTTACCTGTACGTCCTGTACGTCCTGTTACCTGTACGTCCTGTTACCTGTACGTCCTGTACGTCCTGTTACCTGTACGTCCTGTTACCTGTACGTCCTGTTACCTGTACGTCCTGTACGTCCTGTTACCTGTACGTCCTGTTACCTGTACGTCCTGTACGTCCTGTTATCTGTACGTCCTGTTACCTGTACGTCCTGTTACCTGTACGTCCTGTACGTCCTGTTACCTGTACGTCCTGTACGTCCTGTTACCTGTCGTCCTGCGTCCTGTTACCTGTCCGTCCTGTTACCTGTCCGTCCTGTTACCTGTCCGTCCTGTTACCTGTACGTCCTGTACGTCCTGTTACCTATATGTCCTGTTACCTGTACGTCCTGTTACCTGTACGTTCTGTTACCTGTACGTCCTGTACATCCTGTTACCTGTACGTCCTGTTGCCTGTCCGTCCTGTTGCCTGTACGTCCTGTTACCGTCCTGTTACCTGTACGTCCTGTTACCTGTACGTTCTGTTACCTGTACGTCCTGTACGTCCTGTTACCTGTACGTCCTGTTACCTGAACGTCCTGTTACCTGAACGTCCTGTTACCTGTCCGTCCTGTACGTCCTGTTACCTGTACGTCCCGTACGTCCTGTTACCTGTACGTCCTGTACGTCCTGTTACCTGAACGTCCTGTTACCTGTCCGTCCTGTACGTCCTGTTACCTGTACGTCCTGTTACCTGTCCGTCCTGTACGTCCTGTTACCTGTACGTGCTGTTATCTGTACGTCCTGTTACCTGTCCGTCCTGTACGTCCTGTTACCTGTACGTGCTGTTACCTGTACATGCTGTTACCTGTACGTCCTATGTATAGCAGTGGTGCATTGGGGCAGATGGAGTCAGATGATGATGTGGACAGGCTGGTCTGTTTCTCTCCTGTCTGGGGATCCACCACAAACCACACATCCTGCTTCTTACCTATACAGGTACAGAAACAAACAGAACAAAACAAACAAACACACACACACACACACACACACACACACACACCGTTACTGATGTCCTGACAGCCTCAACACATTACTGATGTCCTGACAGCCTCAACACATTACTGATGTCCTGACAGCCTCAACACATTACTGATGTCCTGACAACACATTACTGATGTCCTGACAACACATTACTGATGTCCTGACAACACATTACTGATGTCCTGACAGCCTCAACACATTACTGATGTCCTGACAGCCTCAACACATTACTGATGTCCTGACAGCCTCAACACATTGCTGATGTCCTGACAACACATTACTGATGTCCTGACAACACATTACTGATGTCCTGACAACACATTACTGATGTCCTGACAACACATTACTGATGTCCTGACAGCCTCAACACATTACTGATGTCCTGACAACACATTACTGATGTCCTGACAACACATTACTGATGTCCTGACAACACATTACTGATGTCCTGACAACACGTTACTGATGTCCTGACAGCCTCAACACATTACTGATGTCCTGCCACACATTACTGATGTCCTGACAACACATTACTGATGTCCTGACAACACATTACTGATGTCCTGACAACACATTACTGATGTCCTGACAGCCTCAACACATTACTGATGTCCTGACAGCCTCAACACATTACTGATGTCCTGAAAACACATTACTGATGTCCTGACAACACATTACTGATGTCCTGACAACACATTACTGATGTCCTGACAGCCTCAACACATTACTGATGTCCTGACAGCCTCAACACATTACTGATGTCCTGAAAACACATTACTGATGTCCTGACAACACATTACTGATGTCCTGACAACACATTACTGATGTCCTGACAACACATTACTGATGTCCTGACAACACATTACTGATGTCCTGACAGCCTCAACACATTACTGATGTCCTGACAACACATTACTGATGTCCTGACAACACATTACTGATGTCCTGACAGCACATTACTGATGTCCTGACAACACATTACTGATGTCCTGACAGCACATTACTGATGTCCTGACAACACATTACTGATGTCCTGACAACCTCCACACATTACTTATGTCCTGACAACACATTACTGATGTCCTGACAACCTCAACACATTACTGATGTCCTGACAACACATTACTGATGTCCTGACAACCTCAACACATTACTGATGTCCTGACAGCCTCAACACATTACTGATTGCCTGACAACCTCAACACATTACTGATGTCCTGACAGCCTCAACACATTACTGATGTCCTGACAACCTCAACACATTACTGATGTCCTGACAGCCTCAACACATTACTGATGTCCTGACAGCCTCAACACATTACTGATGTCCTGACAACACATTACTGATGTCCTGACAGCCTCAGCACATGACTGATGTCTCTCACCAGTGTAGAGGACTCCATCAGAACTCCTACAGGGAGCTGACTGGACCAGCTCTGGGATGGTGAAGGGCAGTTTCTGGAGAAATATAGACAATACTATATTATAGAGTATACTATTATTATATATATTAAAATACTATCTCGCTCTCTGGCCGTCTGTCCGTCTCTCTCTCTGTCCGTCTCTCTCTGTCCGTCTGTCCGTCTCTCTCTCTCCGTCTGTCTCTCTCTCTCCGTCCGTCTCTCTCTCCATCTGTCTCTCTCTCCGTCCGTCTCTCTCTCCGTCCGTCTCTCTCTCTCTGTCCGTCTCTCTCTCCGTCCGTCAGAACGTCTCTCTCTCTCCGTCCGTCTCTCTCTCCGTCCGTCTCTCTCGTCCGTCTCTCTCTCTCTGTCCGTCTCTCTCTCCGTCCGTCAGAACGTCTCTCTCTCCATCCGTCTCGCTCTCCGTCCGTCTCTCTCTCTGTCGTCTCTCTCTGTCTGTCCGTCTCTCTCTCTCTGTCCGTCTCTCTCTCTCTGTCCGTCTCTCTCTGTCCGTCTGTCCGTCTCTCTCTGTCCGTCTGTCCGTCTCTCTGTCCGTCTCTCTCTCTCTGTCCGTCTCTCTCTCCGTCCGTCAGAACGTCTCTCTCTCTGTCCGTCTCTCTCTCTCTGTCCGTCTCTCTCTCCGTCCGTCAGAACGTCTCTCTCTCTGTCCGTCTCTCTCTCTCTGTCCGTCTCTCTCTCCGTCCGTCAGAACGTCTCTCTCTCTGTCCGTCTCTCTCTCTCTGTCCGTCTCTCTCTCCGTCCGTCAGAACGTCTCTCTCTCCGTCCGTCTCTCTCTCTGTCGTTTCTCTCTCTCTGTCTGTCCGTCTCTCTCTCTCTGTCCGTCTCTCTCTCTGTCCGTCAGAACGTCTCTCTCTCCGTCCGTCAGAACGTCTCTCTCTCCGTCCGTCAGAACCTCTCTCTCTCCGTCCGTGTCTCTCTCCGTCCGTCTCTCTCTCCGTCCGTCTCTCTCTCCGTCCGTCTCCCTCTCTCTCTCTCGCTCTCTGTCCGTCTCCCTCTCTCTCTCTCTCTGTCCGTCTCCCTCTCTCTGTGTCCGTCTCTCTGTCCGTCTCTCTCTTACCATCAGTCCTTCCTTGTGTTTTCCTCCCAGGACGTAGAGACTGCCATCGTTGGGGTCAGGGAGAAACCCTGGCCTAAAAAGCACACACACACAAACACACAAACACTCACAGTAGCAATGTTTATCAGGTGTGTGTGTGTGTGTGTGTGTGTGTGTGTGTGTGTGTGTGTGTGTGTGTGTGTGTGTGTGTGTGTGTGTGTGTGTGTGTGTGTGTGAGAGAGAGAGTGTGTGTGTGTGTGTGTGTGTGTGTGTGAGTGCGTGTAGAGCAGAGTCACTCACTCAGTGAGGTAAACAGGCACCTGGATGATGGGATCTGGAAAATATAGTTAGGGTACAAAACATTAAGAACACCTTCCTCATATTGAGATGTATACATTATTATACTATACTGTATATAGTATTATACTATACAGTAGGTATATATTATTATACAATACAGTATGTATATATGAATATTCTATATGTATATACTATTATACTATTATTATACTATACAGTATATAGTACTATACTATACAGTAGGTATATATTATTATACTATACAGTAGGTATATATTAATATTCTATATGTATATATTATTATACTATTGGTATATATTATTATACTATACTGTATATATTATTATACTATACAGTAGGTATATATTATTATACTGTATATAGTACTATACAGTAGGTATATAGTATTATACAGTAGGTATATATTATTACACTATAGGTATATATTAGTATACCATACTGTATATATTATCATACTATACAGCAGGTATATATTATTATAGTATACATTAGGTATACATTATTATACTATACAGTATGTATATATTATTATACTATAGTGTATAAAGTACTATACAGTAGGTATATTTTATTATACTATACAGTATATAGTACTATACAGTAGGTATATATTATTACACTATACTGTATATAGTACAATACAGTAGGTATATATTATTATACTATACTGTATACAGTCCTATACAGTAGGTATATATTATTATACTATACTGTATATATTATTATACTATACTGTAGGTATCTATTATTATACTATACTGTAGGAATATATTATACTATACTGTATGTATTATTATACTATATATATTATACTATACTGTAGGTGTATATTATTATACTATATATATATATATATTAATATAAATATAATATATATATATATATTATATATAAGTATACTATACTGTAGGTATATATTATTATACTTTACTGTATATATTATACTATACTGTAGGTATATATTATTAAACTATATTGTATATATTATTATACATATTATTATACTATACTTTAGGTATATATTATTACACTATACTGTAGGTATATATTAATATACTATAGTTTTTATTTATTTTTATTTATTTATTTCACCTTTATTTAACCAGGTAGGCAAGTTGAGAAGAAGTTCTCATTTACAATTGCGACCTGGCCAAGATAAAGCAAAGCAGTTCGACAACATACAAAAACACAGAGTTACACATGGAGTAAAACAACATACAATCAATGATACAGTAGACAAAAATAAGACTATATACAATGTGAGCAAATGATGTGAGATAAGGGAGGTAAAGGCAAAAAAAGGCCATGGTGGCAAAGTAAATACAATATAGCAAGTAAAACACTGGAATGGTAGATTTGTAGTTTGAAGAAAGTTCAAAGTTAAAATATAAATAATATGGTGCAAAGGAGCAAAATAATAAATTAAATAAATAAATACAGTAGGGGTAGTAGTTTGGGCTAAATTATAGATGGGCTATGTACAGGTGCAGTGATCTGGGAGCTGCTCTGATAGCTTAAAGCTAGTGAGGGAGATAAGTGTTTCCAGTTTCAGAGATTTTTGTAGTTCGTTCTAGTCATTGGCAGCAGAGAACTGGAAGGAGAGACGACCAAAGGAGGAGTTGGCTTTAGGGGTTACCAGAGAGATATACCTGCTGGAGCGCGTGCTACAGGTGGGTGCTGCTATGGTGACCAGTGAGCGGAGATAAGGGGGGACTTTACCTAGCAGGGTCTTGTAGATGACCTGGAGCCAATGTGTTTGGCGACGATTATGAAGCGAAGGCCAGCCAACGAGAGCGTACAGGTCGCAGTGGTGGGTAGTATATGGGGCTTTGGTGACAAAACGGATGGCACTGTGATAGACTGCATCCAGCTTGTTGAGTAGGGTATTGGAAGCTATTTTGTAAATGACATCGCCGAAGTCGAGGATTGGTAGGATGGTCAGTTTTACGAGGGTATGTTTGGCAGCATGAGTGAAGGATGCTTTGTTGCGAAATAGGAAGCCAATTCGAGATTTCACTTTGGATTGGAGATGATTGATGTGAGTCTGGAAGGAGAGTTTACAGTCTAACCAGACACCTAGGTATTTGTAGTTGTCCACAAATTCTAAGTCAGAACCGTCCAGAGAAGTGATGCTGGACAGGCGGGCAGGTGCTGGCAGCGATCGGTTGAAGAGCATGCATTTAGTTTTACTTGTATTTAGGAGCAGTTGGAGACCACGGAAGGAGAGTTGTATGGCATTGAAGCTCGTCTGGAGGGTTGTTAACACAGTGTCCAAAGATGGGCCAGAAGTATACAGAATGGTGTCGTCTGCGTAGAGGTGGATCAGAGATTCACCAGCAGCAAGAGCGACATCATTGATGTATACAGAGAAAAGAGTTGGCCCAAGAATTGAACCCTGTGGTACCCCCATAGAGACTGCCAGAGGTCCGGACAGCAGGCCCTCCGATTTGACACACTGAACTCTATCAGAGAAGTAGTTGGTGAACCAGGCGACGCAATCGTTTGAGAAACCAAGGCTACTGAGTCTGCCGATGAGGATGTGGTGATTAACAGAGTCAAAAGCTTTGGCCAGGTCAATGAATACGGCAGCACAGTATTGTTTCTTATCGATGGCGGTTACAATGTCGTTTAGGACCTTGAGCGTGGCTGAGGTGCACCCATGACCAGCTCTGAAACCAGATTGCATAGCGGAGAGGGTGCGGTGGGATTCAAAATGGTCGGTAATCTGTTTGTTGACTTGGCTTTCGAAGACCTTAGAAAGGCAGGGTAGGATGGATATAGGTCTGTAGCAATTTGGGTCAAGAGTGTCACCTCCTTTGAAGAGGGGGATGACAGCAGCTGCTTTCCAATCTATGGGAATCTCAGACGACATGAAAGAGAGGTTGAACAGGCTAGTAATAGGGGTTGCAATAATTTCGGCAGATAATTTTAGAAAGAAAGGGTCCAGATTGTCAAGCCCAGCTGATTTGTAGGGGTCCAGATTTTGCAGCTCTTTCAGAACATCAGCTGAATGGATTTGGGAGAAGGAGAAATGGGGGAGGCTTGGGCGAGTAGCTGTGGGGGGTGCAGTGCTGTTGAATGCAGTAGGGGTAGTTAGGTGGAAAGCATGGCCAGCCGTAGAAAAATGCTTCTTGAAATTCTCAATTATAGTGGGCTTATCGGTGGTGACAGAGTTTCCTATCCTCAGTGCAGTGGGCAGTTGGGAGGAGGTGTTCTTATTCTCCATGGACTTTACAGTGTCCCAAAACTTTTTAGAGTTTGAGTTGCAGGAAGCAAATTTCTGTTTGAAAAAGTAAATAGTAAATAGTAAACTGTATATATTATTATACAATACTGTGGGTATATATTATTATACTACACTATACTGTAGGTATATATTATCATACTATATTGTAGGTATATATTATACTATACATATTATTATACTATACTGTAGGTATCAATTATTATACTATAGGAATATATTAAACTATACTGTATGTATTATTATACTATACTGTAGGTGTATATTATACTTTACTGTAAGTATATATTATACTATACTGTAGGTATATATTATTATACTACACTGTAGGAATATATTATTATACTATATTGTATATATTATTACACTATACATATTATTATACTATACTTTATGTATATATTATTACACTATACTGTAGGTATATATTAATATACTATAGTAAACTGTATATATTATTATACTATACTGTAGGTATATATGAATATACTATACTATACATATTATTATACTATACTGTAGGTATCTATTATTATACTATACTGTAGGAAAATATTATTATACTATACAATATGTCAATATTATTATACTATACTGTACGTATATATTATTATACTATACTGTATGTATATATTATTATACTTTATATTACTATACTATACATATATAGTATTATGCTATACTGTATGTATATATTACTATACTATACTGTGTGTATATATATTACTATACTATACTGTGTGTGGGAGTGAGAGCAGGTGCTTACCTCTGTATATATTATTATACTATATGTATATATTACTATACTATACTGTGTGTGGGAGTGAGAGCGGGTGCTGACCTTCTGTATATATTATTATACTGTATGTATATATTACTATACTATACTGTGTGTGGGAGTGAGAGCGGGTGCTGACCTTCTGTATATCTTATTATACTGTATGTATATATTATATTATGTGGGAGTGAGAGCGGGTGCTGATCTTCTGTATATATTACTATACTATACTGTATGTATATATTACTATACTATACTGTGTGTGGGAGTGAGAGCAGGTGCTGACCTTCTGTATATATTATTATACTGTATGTATATATTACTATACTATACTGTGTGTGGGAGTGAGAGCAGGTGCTGACCTGTATATATTATTATACTACTGTATATATTACTATACTATACTGTTGTGTGTGGGAGTGAGAGCAGGTGCTGACCTTCTGTATATATTATTATACTGTATGTATATATTACTATACTGTGTGTGGGAGTGAGAGCAGGTGCTGACCTTCTGTATATATTATTATACTGTATGTATATATTATTATACTATACTGTGTGTGGGAGTGAGAGCGGGTGCTGACCTGTATATATTATTATACTGTATGTATATATTACTATACTATACTGTGTGTGGGAGTGAGAGCAGGTGCTGACCTTCTGTATATATTATTATACTGTATGTATATATTACTATACTATACTGTGTGTGGGAGTGAGAGCAGGTGCTGACCTTCTGTATATATTATTATACTGTATGTATATATTATTATACCATACTGTGTGTGGGAGTGAGAGCAGGTGCTGACCTTCTGTATATATTATTATACTGTATGTATATATTATTATACTATACTGTGTGTGGGAGTGAGAGCAGGTGCTGACCTGTATATATTATTATACTGTATGTATATATTGCTATACTATACTGTGTGTGGGAGTGAGAGCGGGTGCTGACCTGTATATATTATTATACTATATGTATATATTACTATACTATACTGTGTGTGGGAGTGAGAGCGGGTGCTGACCTTCTGTATATATTATTATACTGTATGTATATATTACTATACTATACTGTGTGTGGGAGTGAGAGCGGGTGCTGACCTTCTGTATATATTATTATACTGTATGTATTTATTATTATACCATACTGTGTGTGGGAGTGAGGGCGGGTGCTGACCTTCTGTATATATTATTATGTGGGAGTAAGAGCGGGTGCTGACCTTCTTTGAGCGTCCATTTGATGTCTCCAGATTGCTTGGAGACAGCGTGTAGACTCCCATCCAGAGTAGAAACAAACAGCAGAGACTCTGGTAGTGTTACACTCACTGACATCACCTGGGGAGTAGAGAGAGAGAGTAGAGACTGACTTCACCTGGGGAGTAGAGATAGAGAGAGAGTAGAGACTGACTTCACCTGGGGAGTAGAGAGAGAGAGTAGAGACTGACTTCACCTGGGGAGTAGGGAGAGACAGAGTAGAGACTGACTTCACCTGGGGAGTAGAGAGACAGAGTAGAGACTGACTTCACCTGGGGAGTAGAGAGAGAGTAGAGACTGACTTCACCTGGGGAGTAGAGAGAGAGAGTAGAGACTGACTTCACCTGGGGAGTAGAGAGAGAGAGAGTAGAGACTGACTTCACCTGGGGGGTAGAGAGAGAGAGAGAGAGTAGAGACAGACTTCACCTGGGGGGTAGAGAGAGAGAGAGTAGAGACTGACTTCAGCTGGGGAGTAGAGAGAGAGAGAGAGAGAGAGAGAGAGAGAGTAGAGACTGACTTCACCTGGGGAGTAGAGAGAGAGAGAGAGTAGAGACTGACTTCACCTGGGGAGTAGAGAGAGAGAGTAAAGACTGCCTTCACCTGGGGAGTAGAGAGAGAGAGACTGACTTCACCTGGGGAGTAGAGAGAGAGAAAGAGTGACTTCACCTGGAGAGTAGAGAGAGAGAGTAGAGACTGACTTCACCTGGGGAGTAGAGAGAGAGAGAGAGAGTAGTTATAACAGACACATACAGTATTGTAAGACAGACAGACAGACAGACAGACAGACAGACAGACAGACAGACAGACAGACAGACAGACAGACAGACAGACAGACAGACAGACAGACAGACAGACAGACAGACAGACAGACAGACAGACGCTCTACTCCCTTCACAGAACAGCACAAACTGGCTCGAACCAGAATAGAAAGAGGAGTGGGAGGCCCCGGTGCACAACTGAGCAAAAGGACAAGTACATTAGAGTGTCTAGTTTGAGAAACAGACGCCTCACAAGTCCTCAACTGGCAGCTTCATTAAATAGTACCCGCAAAACACCAGTCTCAATGTCAACAGCGAAGAGGCGACTCCGGGGACGCTGGCGTTCTAGGCAGAGTTGCAAAGAAAAAGCCATATCTCAGACTGGCCAATAATAAAGAAACGATTTAGACACCGGACAGAGGAACTCTGCCTAGAAGGCCAGCATCCCGGAGTCGCCTCTTCGCTGTTGACGTTGAGACTGGACAGAGGAACTCTGCCTAGAAGGCCAGCATCCCGTAGTCGCCTCTTCTCTGTTGACGTTGAGACTGGACAGAGGAACTCTGCCTAGAAGGCCAGCATCCCGTAGTCGCTTCTTCGCTGTTGACGTTGAGACTGGACAGAGGAACTCTGCGAGTTTGACAGAGGAACTCTGCCTAAGGCCAGCTCCGTAGTCGCTTCTTCGCTGTTGACGTTGAGACTGGACAGAGGAACTCTGCCTAGAAGGCCAGCAATCCCGTAGTCACTTCTTCGCTGTTGACGTTGAGACTGGACAGAGGAACTCTGCCTAGAAGGCCAGCGTCCCGGAGTCGCCTCTTCGCTGTTGACGTTGAGAGTGGTGTCTTGTGGGTACTATTGTACTAAGTCTGCTTTTTACATTCATTGAGAATGACAATAGTTCCTCAGTGTATCTGAAAAATCTTTCCAGCTCTCTCTCTCCCTTTTGAAAAATGTCACGCTCTGTTCCAGTGGAAACGTCATAGAAAACAGGTCGACCTGATGACTTATTATCCCTTGAACAAATAGCCTCTAGCTGTCCTGAGCTCACTGGTGCAGGAAACCCAGAATATTTTACTTTAGTGCCTTATTGCAAACAGGATGCATGTTTTGGAATATTTTTATTATTCTGTACAGGTTTCCTTCTCTTCACTCTGTCATTTAGGTTAGTATTGTGGCGTAACTACAATGTTGTTGATCCATCCTCAGTTTTCTCCTATCACAGCCATTCAACTCTAGGGGAGTTTTTCCTAGCCACCGTGCTTCTACACCTGCATTGCTTGCTGTTTGGGGGTTAAGGCTGGGTTTCTGTACAGCACTTTGAGACATCAGCTGATGTAAGAAGGGCTATATAAATACATTCGATTTGATATAACTGTTTTAAAGTCAGCATTGGCCTCACGGTGAAAGAAAATCCCTTGAGTGGTTTCCTTCCACTCCGGCAACTGAGTTAAGAAGGAAACGCCTGTATGTTTTTGTAGTGACTGGGTGTATTGATACACCCATCCAGACTGCTGCATATGAAACACTTAAATATAATTGTATTGTATTGACGACATTATTGTATTGATCCCACGATGCCTTTTGTTCTGACTTTGTACAAGACTCTCGGGTCGATAGATGAACATTTGGTTCTGTTCTGGAGAGATTCTCTGTAAATTATTGTATTAAAACTGGATTGATCTTTGATTGATTGTTATCAACGACTGCTCTCCTTTTTTTTGGTTCACCTGGAATGGAAATTCCCGTTACACCAGGACATCCTGAATAGCAAGACTACCCCGTCTCCTTCTCAGAAAAGAGACCGTTTACCACATGTTGTGTGTGTGTGTGTGTGTGTGTGTGTGTGTGTGTGTGTGTGTGTGTGTGTGTGTGTGTGTGTGTGTGTGTGATAACCTCGACACTCCTATATTTACTCGCCAAGGGGTGGCATCATTGAACCGGACTCTGTATGGCGCCTTAAAGGGATATGTGGTAACTGAACAAGGAATTTTTGTCCACACGCATTTTCAACGTTCAATGGCCTTTACATGCAAAATCACACAATATAAAAAGGCATCCAAAACGGTAGAAAGCAGGAGAGCGATATACCCTCTTAGTTACGTTACTGACTACAATTTTAGACAGATAACTATAATGGATTACATGTTTTTTTTTTAAGTTACCGATCCAAGACAGACAGACAGAGATAGATTGTATTGACGACATTATTGTATTGATCCCACGATGCCTTTTGTTCTGACTTTGTACAAGACTCTCGGGTCGATAGATGAACATTTGGTTCTGTTCTGGAGAGATTCTCTGTAAATTATTGTATTAAAACTGGATTGATCTTTGATTGATTGTTATCAACGACTGCTCTCCTTTTTTTTGGTTCACCTGGAATGGAAATTCCCGTTACACCAGGACATCCTGAATAGCAAGACTACCCCGTCTCCTTCTCAGAAAAGAGACCGTTTACCACATGTTGTGTGTGTGTGTGTGTGTGTGTGTGTGTGTGTGTGTGTGTGTGTGTGTGTGTGTGTGTGTGTGTGTGTGTGTGTGTGTGTGTGTGTGTGTGTGTGTGTGTGTGTGTGATAACCTCGACACTCCTATATTTACTCGCCAAGGGGTGGCATCATTGAACCGGACTCTGTATGGCGCCTTAAAGGGATATGGGGTAACTGAACAAGGAATTTTTGTCCACACGCATTTTCAACGTTCAATGGCCTTTACATGCAAAATCACACAATATAAAAAGGCATCCAAAACGGTAGAAAGCAGGAGAGCGATATACCCTCTTAGTTACGTTACTGACTACAATTTTAGACAGATAACTATAACGGATTACATGTTTTTTTTTAAGTTACCGATCCAAGACAGACAGACAGACAGACAGACACTTGAAGGGGGTTACGTTCATTTCCAGC